>NC_060121.1:685172043-685419543 GCF_021461395.2 Schistocerca americana | reverse complement strand
AGTAGTGATGTCTGGCGCTCCCAAGGAAAGTTGTAGGCCCTCTGCTGTCCCTAATCTCGTATATAAACAATTTAGGTGACAGTGTAAGCAGTTCTCTTAGGTTGTGATGTTGTCGTCTGCCATCCAGTGAAGTCATCAGAAGACCAAAACAAATTGTAAAGTGATTTCTACAGGATACCTGTGTGGCGTGATAAGTAGCAATTGATTCTAAATAATGAAAAGTGTGGTCATACCAGTGGCGGATACAAATAGCCGACACGAACGGTTGTTACCATCAGTCGATGTTCACTCGATTAAGAAACCCTTCTAGTAGTATGTGTCTGACTTCAAGCGGTATCTCCAAAAGCATAGTAATTTTCGCAAGTTTCAAACTAAATATTGTAGAGACACGTTGCCTTTTGCAATCAGGTAGTGCAAAATTCACGAAAAGGCGGCAATGGAAAAATTCTGACCAACACTGAATTAAATCCCTCAGCTGGCAGCCACGTACCACACTCTTTAAAACAGCATGTATGTGGGACACATAACGGTTTTTAAGTGTAATCGTAATCATTTGTGTGGAACATTTAAATTTTACCAACATTTGGATATCACCTCGCAAATATTATCATGAATGAACAAACAGCTGTTGTCAGTTATCTACTTTCGATTAAGTCCATCACTGTTTGGTTGACATAAATTATAATAAAGCAAATAATTGTTCAGGAAGTCATTTAACGTCATATAAAACATCTGTAAGGTAAACTACATTGTCTGCTTGTAGGTTTGTCACAGGAAACCTGTAAACAAACAGCTGGAGATTTAGGAGTTATAAACTTATGAAAGATTTTGGAAACATAAAATAGATTACAGACGTCATGTTTTCAGAAACAGTTTCGAAGGTGGGAGGCACGTGATACTATTACAATGATCGTAAGACGTCAGTTACACGTAAATTATAAATTTCTGTCTGAATAAATAGAAAGGAAAGTATTAAGATGTGATAGATGCAACTCATTTATAATTCAGAACAGGCAAAGTTAATCAGTAACAATCGTTATCTTACATTTCGTAAAACAATTGCTATAAATCAAAATATCGCTACATTGGAAACTGCGGAAATACGTTTATCACCATCCCCATAACGGTAAATGTATGTTGCAAAGATTTCAAAGGATGAGGGAATTAAACAATATCCCTTAAAACTGAGAATTAACGCTGCTGTGAAAGAAGCCTAACTAGTAGCCATCTGTTTGATAGCGCACGTCTGCAACTTGTGGTTTAGTGGTTAGTATCACTGCCTCCAGAACGGTGAGTCTCAGTCTTTTCCACCTGGGCCTCGCTTTGCAACCCCATAATATATCATGGACCTATGATTATTTGTTTTATTTATTTACTTTTTATATTTTTTGCTTCTTTCGAGAAAGTATATTTGACAATAACCTCCAAAGTACACTATAGTAAAAGAATGTTATTAAATGTAGAATAACACAAATCTATAGTCTTATAGAAATGAATTCATGTCTAACTTAAGTACCTAATGATATTGTTTCCACTTGAACAACACTTTTCACATAAATTCTTTTTTGTGCTGAAAATCACAAGAAAAATTCGGGACATCGATGAGACGGTTGAAACGGTTTTTCTTTAAGCAGCTCCTGAAGGTTTGGGTTCAAAGCAGTTAAAGCACCTTTCACTCTCCATGTTCAGGCGATGAAGGTTTTTTTTTCCCATTACGGCTATTGTCGGGAATCCGTTCTCACAAAGATATGTGGATCAAACCTTGCAAGGACTTTTAAGGTTTTTTGCCACTCCTGGATACATATAAAGGAAGCTGGCTCAGTATTCCTGTATTCCTCCATACCCAACTGGTGAAACTGTTTTTTAGCATTCGAATCACATTTCCATTCAGCTGATCCTCCTGTATTTCGTTATACAATCATCTAAAGCAGATATATTCACTCAACTTACGTAACCAATAAAAATACTGATTATATGTATAAACCACAACAGGCGTAACACTGAGTTACGATTTCAGAGCGCAGACTGAAGAATGTGTTGTGGCTGTCATAACTTGGTAAATTTCAGGACAAAGCTGAGGCTGTCAAATCTACAAAAAATGCACTCGCTAACTATAACAAAATACAAAATGTTCAACATGTCTAACGACATGTTTCTGCTTTATTCTGAGCTGTGTACAATACTACAAGGTGCGTCTGAAATGTTCGGTGAATGGTTTCAGAAAATAAAGAAAACCAGAGCTGTAAACATTATACCTTGACTTACTATCACTATTAGCTACAACACATTTCCGACATCGGAAGCTATCAGAAAACGCTTCTTGTGGAACCACTCGAAGCGCCATAGTCTGCGAGGCCTAAACCTTTTAGGACTATTTTAAATTAGTCCTAAAAGGTTTAGGCCTCCCAAACTATGGTGAGTAAGGAAAAATAAGTCTGCTGGAGCCAAATATGGAGAAGAAGGAGAGCAGACGTTGTGCTTATACAAAAATGCGTTACCACGGTGCTACGAGCGATTCCACTAGCAGCGTTTGCTGACTGTTACCAATCGCGACACAACAGACGCCAGAAGTGTGTCGTAGGTAAAAGTGATTGCTTTGAATGCCAATAAAGTGTTTTTGCTTGTAACCTTTGTTTCCTTCGTTTTCTGAGACCAATCGCTGAACTTATCAGACGCAACTCGTATGAAGAGGAACGTGGACACTTACCAGAAGCAAATCAGTAGATCACATTATTTTCAACTTACAGTTTGTGGTAAGTCTCACGCGCCACAGCCACCGTGCACTCAGAAATCTGAGCTGACTAATGAAGACTTGGAGACAACGGTCGTGCTTTTGTAAACAATGCGACGAGATAGGGCGCGTGTCAAGAGTGGGGGGAAAGACGGGTCTGAGGTCGCATTGAGGTCTGGATGGCGTATTCGTAACAAGTGAAGCGCAACACACAACACCAAAAATGCGAACATCTTGGTAGTAATTAAACTACCTGGTTGATTATAACTGCATGCTGGTCGAGACTAGAAGAGGATACCCTGCCTGATCCGGATTCGAGGCTCAGTCTGTAACGCTACAACGCAGTCCTTGCTATGAATTTTTTCGCTTACACATGAAACTCTTTGTATACGATGTATTATCTAGTGTAAATATGTATTGTAAATACTATGTTTAAATTATGTAATATTTAACAATGGCAATTCAGGGTATATTTAATTAACTTTGAAGTCAGAGAGATTGCTTTGTCGCACCTCAGGGCGCGGGAGCGCGCCAGCGGGTAGTAGTAGCAGTAACGCCGTGCTCGGAGTAAGAAGAACAGTCGAGTGCTGCTAGTCCTAGCTGTGTTGCATATAACGGCTAGTGTGTGGATCTAAGTACGACGGAAAAGTAATGGTCGGCATATCTGGGAGCATGGCCGGGCAAGTTATTATGGATTAATGGGCATAGTGCTGAAGAAACGAGGGCTTAAATATGAAGCGCACTGTGGGCCCAAGTCGCAACAGTAAAAGCCCGCTGTCACATTGTGTCGCCACCGTGGACTTCCGTCGATCCACCGACAACGAGGGAAGTAAGATCTACGTAATTTTCGTAGGCTAAAATTGTAGAAGGCTTGCCAGTGACTGTGCTTTTCTCTGAAGTTGAACAGTTAATAACAAGCACTTTATAATCGAAGTGTTGCAGTTACATTTCACCCGACAATAACACCAAGTAGGTTCCTTCCAATCCTTACCTTATTTAACCGAGTGTGTCATGCCATTATCAAGAGAAAATATGTTAATTATCAAATTATTTGCATAGACAGTGAAGGGTAAATTTCGGACTGGTTATCGTAGTTAATTGTTGCACTTAATAAGCTTACGCCAACCGTAGTAACATAATAATAGACTGAAGTAACAAATTTGATTATTAACATTTATTTCAATGCATATTCAGCTGAAGTTAAATCAAGGATATTTCATGAAACTATAAAGCTAATTCCACCTGACAATCCCCCAATTAATGAATTATTATCAGTCAAAACATAGTTAATCAATTATTGGCAATATATTTCATTATCAGTAGATTAAACTGTGCAAAGTACCTAATTTTAAAGACAGAATGACAGTCCATTACTCAAAATCTCGTTAGATAATTATCTGTGTTGTCAGTATTGCACTTAGCAGACAAATTATGAACAAAATAAGTGTAGTTAGATTGTTATGACATTGTCTTATATGACTACTGAGCCAGATACAGCACTTACGTAAAAGTTCCCCTTCCACCTGCTGCGCTACAAACAGGTAAACTTTATTTTTGACACAATTATTCACGTACTTAACAGTACTGTCGCTCATCAGTTGAGCTGGCGACCGATTTTTTAATTGCTTTTACAACTAAATCATTCCTTTCGGCAAAATTTCCACTGGCCAAATTTATTTCCAAATTATTTCCATTATTTCATTTACTGATCCTCAGTGAATGAAACTACTCATTAAATAACGGTGAAGTTATAACCTCTTCCGTTTCCTTCGGATTCGGGTGCCTTATCCCTACGCGGGTCAAAATGCATAATTCAGGGTCATTGTCAGCTTGTAATTTCGCAAATCCCGGGAAGCATGGGGGTGTTACACGTGGCGACCGCGGGACAGGACATTTCCAATCTTCGAACTGTCCAGCGACCCGAACCTAGCAAAATTAGAATTCTTTAAAAAACTAAAAAAAATTATCAATAGAAAATTTGGACGAACAATAGCAGAATGTTAAACTCGACAATGCAAGTGGAACGGAAACTACAAATGGCTGAGTCAGGCTCAGCATTGTTTGATGCTGAAATGAGTAGCGATAGTAGGCTAGGTAGCTCAACTAATGCAGAAGATATGAGCCATGTAGGAACAAACCAAGAAATTAATTACTCATATCAAGAAAATTATGAAAATATGTTTACTGAGGATAATAATATTGCTGACACAATTATTCACGTACTTAACAGTACTGTCGCTCATCAGTTGAGATGGCGACCGATTTTTTAATTGCCACACACCGTTGGGTGGCTTGCGGAGTATCAATGTAGATGTAGATGTAGACAGGTATGAAACACGTACCAGGTGTGACGGATATTGTTGCGCAACGAGCAACAAATGCCGGAGGTAGTTTGGAATCTAATAATTGGGATAAAATATTTCAGATGATAGGTTCAATGAAAATTGAAATGCATAATGAGATGGGTTCGATGAAAACTGAAAAGAAAACTGATTGTGAATAGTAATATGGGTTTGTTGAAAAGTGAAATTGATGGGCAAATTAAAACTTTGGCTACGAAAATGGACGAAAAATTAACCGAAAAAGTTAATGAGTTAGAAAGTAAATTTCATAATAAGATGGAAGCATTAAAGAAGTCAGTAAGTAATGAAATTAAAAAACAAAGAAAGGGATTGTATGACGCGGTTAGCAGTAGGCGTACGGGCGATGTCAATTCAGTACGTAATGATCTGAAGGAAAAAGTAAACCAGGAAATTAATGTGGTCATTGACGATCAAGCAAAAATCCGAAACGAACTCGATCGGTCAATCAGTACCCTGAAGGGACAATCGTGAAGGTTCAGGATGAAAAAGAAAAGAAATTAAATGAGACGGTAATCGCAACTAATACGGAAGTACAGGATGAAACGCTATCTTTAGAGGTCGGCGTGAACCACAAACTCGTAGAGTTTAAAAACACAGATGCAGAGTTTGAGGTCCGAAACCAATAGAATCAAAGAGGAAGTGAAAAACTTAGAAAATGTAAGAAATGTGACGACAACGTTCGCGTTGGGTGGGGCATACCCTAGCCACGTGACTTTTGAAATCGAGAAATTCGATCCGAAAGGAGGGGTCCACCCCGTTATATTCATGGACGCGTGCAGGAAAATAATTCCGTCCGCGTTACCCGAAGAAGACAGGATTAGAATTGCTAGAACTAAATTAATCGGAGACGTGAGTAGCTGGGTCGTCCATGCAACGGATAATTGTCGGGCATTGGAGGAATTTCTAATTAAGTTCGAAGATAAATACTGGCCTGCGGATAAGCAGGAAGAAGTTTTGCAAGAATTTATGCAAGCTTCTCCTTACCGGCCAAGGAAAGATACAAACATGACGTCATACTGTGAAGACTTATTCAAAAAAGTCGAGTACGTTCAGGGACGGATGTCAGAAAAAAGTATGCTGACGATAGTACGCGGAAAATTACCGTGGAGTGTCCGAGGCTACTTAATGAATGAAAATAGTAAAACAGCCTTTTTGAAGAAAGTTGGTGACACTGACGCGTGGTACCGAGACGGTGACAATCGGTTCTACGGCGGTCAAAATAATCAGAATAGGAACAATTATAACAGTCACCAAAATAACGAAAGACGTAATGAATATGACGTGAGATTTACTCGAGTAGACCGAGGTAGGAGAGGAAGGGGTGGTCGTGCGCGGGGAAGCCACAACGGGCAACTTTTTGATCACCGTTGTCCGGAAAACGAACAGCCGCAACAGTGACGGGGCAGACTGGTGCGGGTGGCGGCGCACTGCCCAGACCAAAGAAACAATGCAACTGTTTGAGCGGCGAGAACACAGATAAACGTTAGTGAGTTTACGTAAGAAAGCAAAAATATGAAAAACAAACAGAGGGTATTGACCTGAGTATACGGGCTGTGTCGCCTGGGGTAGTAAACAAGGCTAGGAGCGTTGTCGAAGCGACACCAGGTGAGGCGCGTACGGAAAGTACGGCGACGCCGGCGAGAGGTTAGTGTCCAGTCGAAAAGGTGCATGTTGATGAAGTGAAGCAATTCAGCAATGAAGGGGGATGGCTACTACAAATGAGCAACATGTATGAAGGTGTAGAAGAATGGAAAAGGGATCGAAAAATAGTAGAGTAAGAAGGCAAAGAGTGAAGAATAGCAAGGAGGCGAGCGATCTTACAGAGACGCTGCGTGGAAGAAATGAAGTTAATAAGAATAAAATGGATAATATTGATGAGATAATTTACGTTAGTAATGATGAAGGGGCACGTGACGTGCGGGTATGTGAAAGTAGAAGGAATGCCATTTCCGAGACAGCCTAATTCGACGGATCTGACCTAACTCATGAGCGCCGTTCACTGCCGACCGAAGGTGCAACTTCTGACCGCGTGATGAGTTTGGTGCGCGAAACAAGCGATTACAGCGTATACGAGGTCAAAGCAGATGTGGTATACCCAAATAATGATATTAGTGAGAGTAAACCCGCCAAACAGTTCAATACAGATGTCGTAAAGCATATTTTGTGTG
The DNA here is from genome assembly GCF_021461395.2 of Schistocerca americana. Lineage (NCBI taxonomy): Eukaryota > Metazoa > Arthropoda > Insecta > Orthoptera > Acrididae > Schistocerca > Schistocerca americana. The sequence goes on along the minus strand of NC_060121.1, from coordinate 685,412,281 downwards.
AAAAGAAAGGAAGTAGTAGGGGAAAAACAAAAAAAAATCCCAGATAAAATAATTGAGAGAAATGATGCTTTATGGAGTGATTTCGAAGTTGGAAAAGATTTATTGTGGGAAGAGAAAAGTAGGGAAGCAAAAACATATGACCAGATAATGATACCTAGTAAAGTATACGGTAGGGAAGTTCAAGTTTTGATTGACGCAGCCAGATTTTACGAACGGATTAAGGCCGTAACGGAGGTTGTAGAAATGCCTGTTACGGGAATAAAAGGTGCTACAGGTGTCTGTAGCAAACCAATTAAGACGCAGGTTCTGATGTAATTTTGTATTAAGGATGTTGCGATGGAACATGACATTTTAGTAGTACCGCAATTAAGCACAGAGATGATTGTAGGCATGGATTGGATGACGAAGTATAAAGTGATTATAGAGTGTGACAGAAAGATTATGATGTGTTTGGTAGGAGAGTTTAAATTAGAAATAAGTTTTGATGATGCTGATCAGGAAATTGACATTAACGGGATGAGATTGAACATAATTACATTACCAATGAATGAAGGTCTGAGTGGAGGGTCAGAGTGTTATTATGTTAGGAATATAAACATGATATCGCCGTCTGACGACGAATTTGCAGCGATCGTCGAAAATATTTCGGGAGTCACTAACGAAAACAAAATTCAATTATATGACATTTTAATTAACAACAAAGAAGTATTCTCGAATAAACCAGGTCGCGTGCGGGATTTTGAATATAAGATCGATACGATTCCCAGCGAACCGTTTTTTGGGCCGGTTTATCAGGTGCTGATAGCTCGGAGGGAAGCGGTGCAGAAAGAAATAACCCGCATGGAAGAATGTGGCATTATTGAACGTTCTAAGAGCCAATATAATAACCCGCTCGTATTGGTCAATAAGGAAGACAATAGCGTCAGGATTGTGATCGATGCCCGCGAACTTAACAAAGTAGTGAAGCGTGAGACGGACCGTCCAGAGTGTTTAGATGATGTGTTGCAGAAATTTCATAATGTACGGTACATGACAACCCTCGATATGACCGCTGGATACTGGCAGATAAGCCTCGAAGAGGAATCACGGAATCTGACAGCATTCCTATTTGCAGGAAAGTGTTATCAGTTATCCGCTTCGGATCGAACAAGTCTGTGTCGGTGTTTATCCGAGCGCTCGACAGTGTACTCGGAAAAGAACTGAGTTCCCGGATTACAATCTATGTTGACGACCTGCTGACAGCGATGTCATCATGGCAGGAGAATTGCGAAATCTTGAATGAAGTATTTCGAGCATTAAGACACGGAGGGATGACGTTGAAATTAAAGAAGTGCGAGTTTATGAAGAAGGAAATTGAATTTTTAGGCCACATCATAACAACTTCAGGAATGACCAAAGATACGAAAAAATTGGAGGCGATAAGAAATTTTCTGCCACCGAGAACCAAAAAACAATTACAAGCTTTCCTGGGTCTTTGCAATTTTTATCGTGGTTATGTTGATGGGCAAGCGTTCAATAATCCCGATTTGTGGGACTCGTTAAAGAAAAGCAGGTGCCTTTGTTTGGAACGAGAAGTGTCAAAGAGCTTTTGAGAGATTGAAAGATGAGCTTGGGAAGGAAATAGCACTATATCACTCAGATTTAGCAATGCCATTTCACATGGGGACAGACTAGTGTGATTATGGAATTGCGGTGCACATTTTCCAAAAAGTAGGAGAAGGCAATACCAAGGAGTGTCGGTCCATTGCTTTTGCGAGCAGGACCTTGACTAAATACGAAAGAAATTATACCGTTTCAGAGAAAGAGGCGGTAGCCATTGTTTGGGAATTTAAAAAATTTAAATGTTTTTTATGGGGGCGCAAAGTGATTGTGCACACTGGCCATAAAGCTTTGACGCTTCTAAAAGCGTGTCGTTTATTACATCACCGGTTGAAAAGATGGGCGTCGTACATCCAACAATTTGATGTCGAAATTTCTCATGTGTAGGGAGTAGACAATTGCGTAGCTGACGCATTGTCAAGGTTACCGTGTGATCCTGGAGGAGTAATAGATAAAGATAGTACGGAAGGTGTGTTTAAAGTTATGTATTTAAAAGGTGTGGAAGGGAAAAAGAAGGTGGAGAATCTGTGTAAAAATATGCGACGTTATCAGAATGAAGACGAGTGTCTGAAATTGGTAAAAAACGGGTTACGACGCAAAAGATGAGAAAGGTGAGAAGTTGAGGAAATATTATAAGATATATAAGGGTATTTTATATTCACGAAAGAATACAGTAATAGAGGAGTGGCGTGTCAGATGGTTCAAATGGTTCAAATGGCTCTGAGCACTATGCGACTTAACTTCTGAGGTCATCAGTCGCCTAGAACTTAGAACTAATTAAATTTAACTAACCTAAGACATCACACACATCCACGCCCGAGGCAGGATTCGAATCTGCGACCGGAGCGGCTCCAGACTGTAGCGCCTAGAACAGCACGGCCACTCTGGCCGGCCCGTGTCAGATGGCCAAGTAAATATGTGTGCGAAGTAATTGACTATTTCCACTTAGCCTCTGGTCATTGCGGGGCAAAGAAATGTGTTGACAAAATTTTAGAGTCCATTAGCTTCGATAATATCAGTAGGAAAGTGGCTGACAGAATCCGTACTTGTGACCGATGTCAGAAGGTAAAAGTAACGAATGCAGCCAGTCGTGGCCCTATGCAAAGTATTGAACCGAAGGATGGTTTGGAAATTCTAGCAACGGACATTTACGGTCCTTTAACGAAGATATCTGGTAATTTTGCATACATTTTGGTCGTGTTAGACACGTTTTCAAAATTTGTAAAGCTATATACTATGCTTAAGGCTACGGCCAAGGCAGAATTCAGTAAACTGAGTGAAGATTATTTCGTGAAGATAGGTGTACCGAAGGCAATATTGTCCGATAACGGACCGCAATTTATTTCCAAAATCTGGAATGAGGGGATGAGAGAAAGAGGAATAGAGGTTATTCACATATCGGCATATCACCCCTCCAGTAACCCTTCAGCGAGAATTAGGACGATACTTTCGAGCATACAGCCACAACAACCACAAAGCCTGGGGCAGGTATGTAGAAGGTGTTGAAAGGATTATGGATAGATTATACCATGAAAGTACAGGGTTCACACCAGAGGAAATTATGTTGGGTGTTAAATCCAAGAGTATAGTAGAGGAAATAATTGATTTTCCACCCAGACAAGATTTAGACATTATTCAGAAGAAAGAAATGGTAAGAGAAAAGATTAAGAAACGTGCTGAGGCTCGGATTAAGAGGCACGATGAGAATCTGAAGCCAGCAAAATTTAAAGTAGGAGACAGAGTCCTAGTGAAAACTCACGAAACGTCGAGTGAAATCGACAATGAAATAGCGAAGTTTAAATTTGTTTATAATGGGCCGTTTAGACTTGAAAATATTCCCCAACCTAACGCTCTCTACCTAGTGTACCCACAGTCAGGCAAAAGGTTAGGAGTGAGGAACATAATAAACTTGAAGCTCCATCAGAGCAGATATGATTAAATTTTTTGCGTTGATGAATTCATACACTGTTTGATTAAGAATGGCAGAAGTCATAGATGTGGTAGGAAAGTATGTGCGTATATAACGGACACTAATGTAAATAGTAGAGTATAGTAATGAACAAGATAATTAGGTTTTATTTACTAGCTATAGGATATATTTTGTGATTTGTAAAGTAAAATGAAAAATGACGTCTAATGTAATTAATATTAAGAGTGTACACTGTGTATTGGTAGTAAATGCAAATGGACTAAGACTGTTTATTTAACTTACAGGTGGATATATACATTAAAGTGGACACTAATTAAAGTGCAGGAAATGATAGTGGTGAAAGAGGTGCCTATTGGACGTGGATAACATGCGGGCACCCAAAAGATAAAAGTTCTGTAACAAAAGGAGTGCACAAGGCAGTGCACTAGCAATGTCATTTTCATTGCTAACGGAGAGTGAGAAAAGTTGTGGGCATACAACACCGACTAGCACAAATGTGTGTGCAAATTATAGAAGTGCAAATATGTGTGTTCTAATTCTGGTAAATTTCAGGTGGACACAGTTATGTTCAGGCTGTGTAAGTTAATATGTTCTTTGGTGTAGTGCTAATTTTTATTGTTGTTGAATGGACACAGTTATGCACAGACTGTGTGAATTAGTTAATATATTCTTTTGTTGTTTACGTGATAATTGGTTAAAACGGACACAGTTATGCTAAGGCTGTGTGAGCTAATTAATATGTGTTTTTGTTTAGTGCCAGTATAGTTGCGTTTAGGTATGGACGCAGATGGTATATGCTGTGTGAGCTAATTAATAGGGTTTTTTATCTGGTTGTGGTGCAGTCTTACCATTTAATTAATATGAAGTGATGATAAATTACTGTACCCACAGTATTTACTATTGTTTGTTGCAATTTGCAGCTAATTGCGGTACTGAAGAAATTTCAAATGGTGTACAAAATAGTGTACAAGGAAAATAATTAATGTAAAGGATGTTTTTTAATAATTATGTATACAAAAATATTGAATGTCAAATGTGTCATATGTTAAGTTTTACGAAAAGAGTGAGTAACTACTGTAAATTTATGTAATGTTTTGAAGTGTTTTGAACACGCAAGGCCTGGTTGTGGCGTTCTGGACGTTTCGTTGAGTCTATATCTGCTGATAAAGATCAACGAAACGTGAGGCATATGTGACGCTACAAAGCAGTCCTTGCTATGAATTTTTTCGCTTACACATGAAACTGTTTGTATACGATGTATTTCCTAGTGTAAATATGTATTGTAAATACTATGTTTAAATTATGTAATATTTAACACTGGCAAGTCAGGGCATATTTAATCAACGTTGAAGTCAGAGAGATTGTTTTGTCGCGCCTCTGGGCGCGGGAGCGCGCCAGCGGGTAGTAGTAGCAGTAACGCCGTGCTCGGAGTAAGAAGAACAGTCGAGTGCTGCTAGTCCTAGCTGTGTTGCATATAACGGCTAGTGTGTGGATCTAAGTACGACGGGAAAGTAATGGGCGGCATATCTGGGAGCATGGCCGGGCAAGTTATTATGGATTAATGGGCATAGTGCTGAAGAAACGAGGGCTTAAATGTGAAGCGCACTGTGGGCCCAAGTCGCAACAGTAAAAGCCCGCTGCCACATTGTGTCGCCACCGTGGACTTCCGTCGATCCACCGACAACGAAGGAAGTAAGATCTACGTAATTTTCGTAGGCTAAAATTGTAGAAGGCTTGCCAGTGATTGTGCTTTTCTCTGAAGTTGAACAATTAATAACAAGCACTTTATAATCGAAGTGTTGCAGTTGCATTCCACCCGACAATAACACCAAGTAGGTTCCTTCCAATCCTTACCTTATTGAACCGAGTGTGTCACGCCATTATCAAGAGAAAATATGTTAATTATCAAATTATTTGCATAGACTGTGAAGGGTAAATGTCAGACTGGTTTTCGTAGTTAATTGTTGCACTTAATAAGCTTACGCCAACCGTAGTAACATAATAATAGACTGATGTAATAAATTTGATTATTAAGATTTATTTCAATGCATATTCAGCTCAAGTTAATTCAAGGATACTTCATGAAACTATAAAGCTTATTCCACCTGACAATCCCCCAATTAATTATTATCAGTCAAAACATAGTTAATCAATTATTGGCAATATATTTCACTATCAGTAGATTAAACTGTGCGAAGTACCTAACTTTAAAGACAGAATGACAGTCCATTATTCAAAATCTCTATACATAACTATCTGTGTTGTCAGCATTGCACTTAGCAGACAAATTATGAACAAAATAAGTGTAGTTAGATTGTTATGACATTGTCTTATATGACTACTGAGCCAGATACAGCACTTACGTAAAAGTTCCCGTTCCACCTGCTGCGCTACAAACAGGTAAACTTTATTTCTGACACAATTATTCACGTACTTAACAGTACTGTCGCTCATCAGTTGAGCTGGCGACCGATTTTTTAATTGCTTTTACAACTAAATCATTTCTTTTGGCAACATTTCCAATGGCAAAATTTATTTCCAAATTATTTCCATTTTTTCATTTACTGATCGTCAGTGAATGGAATTACTCGTTAAATAACGATCAAGTTATAACGTCTCCCATTTCCTTCGGATTCGGATGCCTTATCCCGACGCGGGTCAAAATTCATAATTCACGGTCATTGTAAACTTTTCATTTCGCAAATTCCGGGAAGCAGGGGGTTGTTATAAGTCCGGTGAAACAGATTTACTCAGCCAGGAAGTTTCATATTAGCGTCCACCCTGCTGCAGAGTGGCAGATATATTCTGGATTTTGATTATTCTTGGAATATTTTGGGGAGTTGTAGGGAAAAAGTGTTTGGAAGATAGTGCGAAGACCTTCTTGCTTACCGTATTGTCTCATACTGTTTTGAGAGAGACTGCATTCTGTTTGCACTATTTATAAGCACTGCTAAGCTCAATACAGATTATATATCACATTACGTCCTGGAAGGTTCCGTCAAAACGTTTCACGAAACGTCGCAAACAGCGAGAGTGAGACCAACTGCAGACAGAACGGAACGGTAGGTAACGTCAGCTTCATGAATTCTCTGGAAAAAAGGTTTTGATGGGACATCGACGTTAGCTGCTAACAGCGTTATGCTAATATATCCTTATGTTATGCTGATAATTTTCCATTTTGGGCCGTCTATGTGCAAATGAATAAAGCCAAATTTATCATACCATACATGTTTCGCCGCTTTTTTTGAAAGACATCATCATTGTCCTGAAATACATACACATTTACGTTTACACTATTTTACTTTGCGTGTTAGCCAATGTGCGTTCAAGTTAGAAACAACTGTGGCACTTTCTGTCTTCCTATAACGTAATAATGGTCCAGACGTTTACCTACAGTGTTTGTAGAAGCTGCTGTACCTGTGAGCTCTCTTTTCTGTTTTTAAATCTGTTCTCCTGCCTCAAGTGTATCGAATTTTTACCACCACAGTACTGACAGTACAAGCCCACATATTCTTCATGCACTGTTTTGAATGGTTTGGCCAACTACTGAATGTCTTCGCCAGATGCCGAATGTGTATCTACTATATTCACGCCCTGGATGTCTCTGTGAATTGGTATATGTTTATGTATGGTTAAATGAATATATTAGTATTTCTAGGTGCTCTCAGGCACATGTTATATAGAGTAAAGTGGATTCCACTAAACAAGAGTATTTATCAAAACGAAATGTGTGTAATAATGCAAATATCTAGGAACAATGTTTATTACGTACATGCCATAGACAGAATAAAAAACTAAAACTCAGCTAAAAAACAAACACATAATATACAGAATGGAGGGAACCCCACAAGTCCCCAAAACAGAAATACACAAAGAATGCAAACACAATAACGATACCACACAGGGACAAAGAACATGCTATGTAATGACTTACACACATAAACTAACACCAGAGTGGCAAAAGTAGCGAAGTAGCAGGTCCTCAGGATAGCATGTAGAAAGGGGCAAATTCACAAAACAAAAGTATGCCCACTAAAAATCAGGATGAGCAAATCCTATGAAGTAGGAATATACAAATCTTATACAAAAAGTGTGATACATTACCTACAGGAACGTCATGGAGAAATTTTAAAACACATTCCTATGTTGAAAGTATGAAATAAATCATGCCAGATTCGCAGGGTATGTAAAACACACTACATTCATACCGTCAACACAGAAAAATATGGGAAAATCATCAGTATAAATAAGTACAAAGAATAGCTTGTAGTAATGCGGGATAACTAACATACCGAAGAAACGAAAAGTTGATAAACGACCAGTCACGTACATACACCAACACTCTGCTGAGCCTGATAAAGTAAATGATGTTTTAGTGACAATGCGATAGACGTGAGACACAAAACAGCGTTAAAAACATGAAAGCGAGGGCACATATAGAGCTGCTTCTTGAAAACTTCCCAGTAAATTTGCACCATTGTTGCCTTACAGAAAGTCTTGAAGTTCCATAACTGTTTCTCACCTGAAATTACATATCTAATACGCAAAGGAAAATATTACGCAAATAGTTATGTATCCGAAGAACTAGGCACCACGAAGGAATTATCCGTATGGGACACAGATCACTAGGTGTGATGTACATGTGGGGAGAAAGAAATCATTAGATTTTCAGAAGAAGTGGATGATTTATTCAAGAGAAAAACATCCATAAACTCAGCAAGTCAACAATGCGTTTGTCTGCCTCTGGCCCTTATCAAAGCTTGGCATTGACAGAATTGTTTGGTGACCTCCTGATGGATGTCGTGCCATATTCTGTACAACTGGCACGTAATATTGTCAAAATCTCGAGTCAGTTGGAGAGCCCTGCGCATCATGCTCCAAACGCTCTCAGCTGCAGAGTGATCCGGCTACCATGTAGGGTTATGCACGACGACAAGCAGTAGAAACTCCCGCCGTGCGCGTGCGGGCATTATCAGCTGAAATGTAAGTCCAGGGTTCCTTGTCATGAAGGACAACAAAACGGGGAGTAAAATATGGCCGTAGTACCGCTGTGCTTGTGGAGTGGCGGGTTTTTCTCAATCATAGGTATTAGGAGACAATACTTGAAATATTAGAATATTGTTGAATTGCTGTAAATATTAGAATATTGTTCGCCGTATTTTACGAGAGCCTGGAAACTATTTCTTTGTTCTGCCAGAAAGCGATGGAGAACATACTGAGCATAGTTCCCAGTCTACAAATCCGCATTCTTGTCCAGATCACTGAAAGAAATGTTTCTATTCTCTGTTTGCTGAGTGGGATCAGGACTATTATTATAAATGAAGATTTTGAATTCTAATTGATACATACATTTGGTAAAGTTTCACAGGCAGTACACTGTAATATTCATTATGTTCATACTGACAGTGAATCTCTCTATCCTAAACAGCACTACGAGCAGTTCAGACGCGACCTCTATTGTAAGTTAGTATTAAATTGTCTTTCTCCCTAACTTCTTGTAATCAAAATAATTGCTCGCCAAAAAGTGGAAAATAAGTATCACCACAGGCCATGCAGATTTGTTAACCTTAGGGGCGGCACACTAACAGTTACTTCTGCAAAATCTAAGCGAACCAGGACGGTGTACTATCCTCGCGAGTTCACGTTCTATTATTACTGAAAATATGCGTTTAGTAACAGCACCCGGGTTCGATTCGCGGCGGGGTCAGGGATTTTCTCTGCCTCGTGATGGCTGGGTGTTGTGTGCTGTCCTTAAGTTAGTTAGGTTTAAGTAGTTCTAAGTTCTAGGGGACTGATGACCATAGATGTTAAGTCCCATAGTGCTCAGAGCCATTTGAACCATTTTCAGTAACAGCATGTCTCTGATGTCATCCGAGGTAGCAAGCACTTCAGCGTTTGACTGACGCGGATCGTACAGTGGCTGGGTGCGAAGTGAAGCCTAGTCTTGCATCTAGGGCTGTATTTGTATATATGTGGCGTAGCGGATGGCCATGGGAACACCTGCTGTCATCCGCTCTATGTCCACAGTGGCAACCACAAACAGCCACTTTCTCGGACACATAATATTTTAAAACAGTGTTGTGTATTAATTTGTGTATGCATGTAGTTAAGTTGGTTAAAATCACAGAAAAAGTTTTAGCTCGCCTGCATTTAAACTTTGCCACCTAGAATTTTCAGAAGAGGACTGACAGTAGAACCTGACGTCTGAACTACAACTTTAAGAGACCTTATACAGGGTTATTACAAATGATTGAAGCGATTTCACAGCTCTACAATAACTTTATTATTTGAGATATTTTCACAATGCTTTGCACACACATACAAAAGCTCAAAAAGTTTTTTTAGGCATTCACAAATTTTCGATATGTGCCCCTTTAGTGATTCGGCAGACATCAAGCCGATAATCAAGTTCCTCCCACACTCGGCGCAGCTTGTCCCCATCAATGAGTTCGGAAGCATCGTTGATGCGAGCTCGCAGTTCTGGCACGTTTCTTGGTAGAGGAGGTTTAAACACTGAATCTTTCATATAATCCCACAGAAAGAAATCGCATGGGGTTAAGTCGGGAGAGCGTGGAGGCCACGATATGAATTGCTGATCATGATCTCCACCACGACCGATCCATCGGTTTTCCAATCTCCTGTTTAAGAAATGCCGAACATCATGATGGAAGTGCGGTGGAGCACCATCCTGTTGAAAGATGAAGTCGGCGCTGTCGGTCTCCAGTTGTGGCATGAGCCAATTTTCCAGCATGTCGAGATACACGTGTCCTGTAACGTTTTTTTCGCAGAAGAAAAAGGGGCCGTAAACTTTAAACCGTGAGATTGCACAAAACACGTTAAGTTTTGGTGAATTGCAAATTAGCTGCACGAATGCGTGAGGATTCTCTACCGCCCAGATTCGCACATTGTGTCTGTTCACCATTAAGAAAAAATGTTGTTTCATCACTGAAAACAAGTTTCGCACTGAACGCATCCTCTTCCATGAGCTGTTGCAACCGCGCCGAAAATTCAAAGCGTTTGACTTTGTCATCGGGTGTCAGGGCTTGTAGCAATTGTAAACGGTATGGCTCCTGCTTTAGCCTTTTCCGTAAGATTTTCCAAACCGTCGGCTGTGGTACGTTTAGCTCCCTGCTTGCTTTATTCGTCGACTTCCGCAGGCTACGCCTGAAACTTGCCCGCACGCGTTCAACCGTTTCTCCGCTCACTGCAGGCTGACCCGTAGATTTCCCCTTACAGAGGCATCCAGAAGCTTTAAACTGCGCATACCATCGCCGAATGGAGTTAGCAGTTGGTGGATCTTTGTAGAACTTCGTCCTGAAGTGTCGTTGCACTGTTATGACTGACTGATGCGAGTGCATTTCAATCACGGGATACGCTTTCTCGGCTCCTGTTGCCATTTTGTCTCACTGCGCTCTCGAGCGCTCTGGCGGCAGAAACCTGAAGTGCGGCTTCAGCCGAACAAAACTTTATGAGTTTGTCTACGTATCTGTAGTGTGTCGTGACCATATGTCAATGAATGGAGCTACAGTGAATTTATGAAATCGCTTCAATCATTTGTAATTGCCCTGTACTTGTTAGCATTTAATCCAGGACTTGAAACTTGTTATAGCTCTATTATTTAATAGGTTTCATCATGTGCTGTAACCAAAACTTCCTAGCATTAATATCATCATCATCATCATCAGCCAAATCAATCATTAAATGATGTGGCCTCTTTGGGTCGTGGATTCAGGTAGGCTTTCAGCAGTCCTCTCCAAGTAGAACGCTCTTGGGCAGTTCTCTGCCAGGTGCTACCAGCGATCTTGTTGATCTCTTTGTCCCATCTGTCCGGTGGTCTTCCTCTACGCCTCCGATGCTCTCCTGGACTCCACTCCAATACTAGCTTCGCCCATCTGCCGTCATTTCTTCTCGTGAGGTGGCCAGCCTACTGCCATTTCAAGGAGCCTACTGTCTCTAAGATGTCCTTAACCTTCGACACAGACCGAATGTCATCTGCCCTTTTCCTATCCTTTCTTGTACAGCCCAGCATTGATCTTTCCATGGCTCTCTGTGCTGTCGTAAGTTCCCCTTTTGTAAGTGAGTTCAGTGCCCATGTCTCGCAACCATACATCAGCACAGGAAGAATGCATTGATCAAATACTGATTTCTTCAGATTTACTGGCATTTGTGATTAGAGCATTAATATAGCCGATACTTGATCTATTACAAATAAGGCCATCTTAATTCCAAAATTAGTATCCTGCAAATTACTCGAAAACTGTTAGAGATAGCTAAATGGAGTTACATATTTAATGTTTTTGTGTTGAACTGAAGCTTCACACAAATTTTCATATTTCTATGTCTAATATTTAGCGCCTCCAATTTTTCTTAAAAACGCGGATCCTGACCAAAATATTTCTTTAATCACGTTGAGGCTTGTACTAGTTAATTTTGACATACATCTGCACATTATCACCAATTTTTGGATTCCTAGCTTTTATATTTAGTGCCTTTTATTGTTTCCTTAAAACGATGTATTTAGGGGAAAATATTGAGCTGATCATTCTGAGATTTGACAGTTTACAAATTAATATACTAAAGCACATGCTAGGAAAATTTAGAAAAGCAACTTTAACTTTTAATTCCATTCTTAAATTACGGTGCAATACTTGTGTGCTACGCATAGACGCGTGGTGGTGACGTCGCGCTCCTAGCAGTGAACTGGGCACACTCGCTGGCCTCTGTACCGCTCCAATGATACAGCGCTTGTTTTGCCACATGCTGTAAGAGTGCAACGGATGACAACAGAAGTTGTCCGGCTATGAAAAGGTATGGCCTCCCAGACCATCACTTTTGGTTGTCACTTCGTAAGGCGGGCAAAAGCCTGGTTGGTATCCTATCACTATCTGGCGCGCCTCTAGACTAGTCATTGGCCTGTACTCTCGTTGACTGGAGTGTAATTGTCTTCAGTGATGAATTTCGCTTCCAACTGAGTACCGATCACTAATGAAGACGTGTCTGCAGACTCCCTGGAAAGCAAAGGGATACCAACGTTACTATAGCTGGCCATGCAGCACGAAAAACCTGGAGTGATAATCTGGGGTGCCATTTCTTTTCATAGCGGGACTCCTCACAGCAAAACGGTACATCAACGATACTTTGCGCCCTGTTTTGTTGCCCTTCATGGCAAGCCATCCTGGGATTACATTGCAGCGCGATAATGCCCGGACGGATATGGCGAAAGCTTCTACTGCTGGTCCTCGTGATTCCCAAAGCCTACGTTGGCCAGTAAGGTCGCCGGATCTCATCGCAGTTGAGAGCGGTTGGAGCATCACTGGCAGGCCCCTCCGACCAGCTGGGGATTTTGGCGATCTAATGCGCCAGTAGGACAGAATTTGGCACAATACCTCTCAGGAGGACACTCAACAAATCTATCAGTCAACACCAAACCGAATAACTGTTTGCAGAAGGGGCAGAGTCTGCTCAATTTGTGAAGATCTTTCCCTTGAATAAATCATCCAATTTAATCTGAAGCTCTAATCATTTGTTTGTCTTTACATGTACATCTACCTGTTTTCCTCCCATTTGTATAATTCCTTCGTGGTGCATCGCTTTTCTTTTGTCTTAGAGTGTATGTCAGGCACTAATGGTGCTTTTCAATGAATAAAGGCAAAACATGTATGGGGTGATAAATTTGGTTTTAATCTGTTGCACATAAACGGACGTAACCTGGAAGTTATCAATATATTAATCAGGCAAATGAGAACTACAGGATAACTAAAGTTAAAGATTCAATCTATTCTCACCGCACTTGATTTTGGTATAGTATTGTTGAGTTCTCTTGATCTCTGTTTTAATATTCGCTTTGTTTTCATTACACACTACGAATGTGGAATAAGTTTATCATATTATTCATAAGGTTCTTCCACAACGAAAACGATCCAATATCTTAAAGCAGTAAGTAATGTAAGTTTTACAGTGCATCTACAAAGAAAACGTGTACACAGAGCACAAATAAGAATATAATTTGGTGTTGTGTAAATTGCGTTTTTAACAAAATTAAACAATGAAACACTTGGTATGGATAAAAATTAAGTTTCTTTTGATTATTTTACTATTAAAAAAAGACCCACAGATAAAGCAAGAAACACAGCGAATATTGTTATCTAAGTAAGTCCTGAAACTAGTCAGTTAAGTAAGCATTATTGTTTGTTCCACGTTTATAATTCTTTGAGTTCCCAACAGTGTGTAGAATTTATCACACGACTTTTGTCGAGATCATCCATTATGAATTTTTCTTAGGTTGTTAACAAATTTTTCTTCCATTAGTAGCTACTTAGAGCTGATAGTACATTGCGACTTGTTTTCAGCTCTCAGTACTGGGCAGTCATCAATAATTGACGTTTGGTGAGGAGCAGGCTCAGCTATCGCCCCCTGTGAAAGGACCTTCTAACTGAGCATTCCTTTAGACGCTGCCTCGTGAATCAGTCCTCGGCTCCCTTCAGTCTCTCCTCCGTGCTACTGCTGATCTACTTATATTGGCGCTATATCTTGTAGACAGGTCGTCTGTCAAGTGTCTCATCAAACAGGAAAGTGATGTTTTCTAGAGATAAATAAAACCCTAGGGTTATCATTCCCAAATATGGTAAGAGAAGGTGGCATTTTATATGTCTAACATACTAATTTTATCATTCCACATCTAGCTTCAGCCTCCTAGGCCATTATCGAGTGAATTTATGATTCTGCAATAGAAAATTATAGCTTACATATTGAAATGAGAGCATCTCGAAACTTGTACTCTCTGTTCGTGCTGATTCATAGCTCAAGTAGAAAATGCCATCTTCTTTTACTACAATAGACTATCTACCAAAAGTTGTCAGCACCACCATAGGTAAAATAAACGATGTAATACGGCATGAAAACACTCGCCATGCTGGCACGCAGTGGCGTGTGCCTGCAGTCATCGTTGCCTCACGCTGTCTATCGGCAGTGCCTCTATTACTTAGTACACGTGCTGATCTTACAGAGTCATATTTAAAGGCACAGTGATCGCATTATCCAGACCTTTACCTGTGACCGTTCCTTTCTACTGCGTTTTAATCATTTCATTTTTAAGGGTATCCACCCACTTTTCTTGGAACCGAAAATCAAGTTCGAAATTTTTTTGCGTTCTCGGCACGAACTATCGTGAAGAGGAACTTCTGTGTCAACTCGTTCAGTGTGTGCCCGGTCGAGTGGTGCAGTTAGCCGGCCGCTGTGACCGAGCGGTTGTAGGTGCTTTAGTCCGAAACCACGCGACTGCTGCGGTCGCAGGTTCCAATCCTGCCTCGGGCAGCCGGTCGAAGTGGCTGAGCGGTTCTAGGCGCTTCAGTCCGAAACCGCGCGACTGCTACGGTCGCAGGTTCGAGTCCTGCCTCGAGCATGGATGTGTGTGATGTCCTTAGGTTGGTTAGGTTTAAGAAATTCTAAGTTCTAGGGGATGATGACCTCAGATGTTAAGTCCCATAGTGCTCAGAACCATTTGAACCAGTTTGGTGCAGTTAGGCAATTTTGGACGATGCGCTGTGATATATTTCATAGCTAATAACCAAATTCGTAACATGGGCACTTGTCTCAAAACATTACTGAAATAATTAATCCTTGTAACGTATGCCAATAATCTATCGGGCGCTGGATTTTGCACCCTATCCACTACATAACCTAAATATATTTCTTGGTTATTGTACTTGTTGCTTTAACGTTCAGGGTACAAATATTGAGCATCAGGACTATCCTTCAACAATGCAAAATCAACTAATGAATGAAGAAATTCTCTCCTACCTATTTGGTAAAATTACTTTCAAATACTACCACTTTTATTTCAGTCACTCATTTATGTCAACTATTTGTACCGAAAATATATAAGGTGATCTACGACATAGATGTACCGGTTTCCTTTTTCATCACTTAGGCTAAATGGTACATTAAGGTCATCTTTAGCAATAACAATTAATCGGATAACATTTATATTTAAGAATCACGAAGAACGACAAGAAGTACTAGTAGAAATTAAGAACTATGGTGGCGTATAGCTTCATAAAGTCTGCAAATCAGGTTTAGCAGTTCTCTCTACTGAAAAATTCCAGCCTTGTCTTTGTCTTTGTTAATATGTTAGCGGTTTCTGGCTGTCAAAAACCATAATTTTATAATAAAAGTGTGTACTACGCAGTTTCAGTGCTCAATGGCAAGGGATTACATTAGATTACGCGTTAATATCCATAAACATATCTTTCAAACGCAGCAATATATGTCCTGAACTGGAACATATGAATAAATGATGTAGAGCATTACGACCTTCTACACCCACATCCACATCTAAATACGTACTCCACAAGCCAGTGTACAGTGCATGGTGGAGAGTACATGGTACCAGTGGTATCGATTTTCCTTCGTGTTCCTTTCACGTATTGAGCGAGGGAGAAATGACTGTCTGTAAGCCTTCGTACGTTTCCCAAACTCTCTCATCTCATTCTCATTGCTAATAAACGAGATATACGATTGCAGAGGCATATTAGTCCCACAGTCATCTTCAAATATGGATCCTCTAAATATGGCCAACGGGGCTCCGCGAGAGCTACCTCGCGTTTCATCCAAGGATTTCCATTTTAATTTCCGAGAATGACCTTTAAACTTTCGAATGGGATTTTCGGACCATTTACAATTACTAGCGATATTTCTCTAAATTCACTCAATGTCTTTTGTCAAGCTCACTTGAAGAGAAGCTCAAACATTGAGAAAAGGTCCAAAAATGGTCACCCTAACGACTTTTATCCTATTTCTTTACAGGTGCTTTGCATCATCCAGCGTCTGTTCCAGCAGTTCTAGGTCTTGAATTCTCTTTCTCTAATGGTGATTTTATGTGATGATCCTATTTCATATCTCCTCTTAGTATTAGCTCAAAATACTTAGTGGATGTAACGTGCTCAATATGTTCACCAATAATCTTGTAGTTAGATATTATCGGGTTAGTTACTTCGTTGTATTTATTATTTTTCATTTATCTACATCTATCCGTCTGTAGACTGACTTTGCTTTTTTGAGAAACCAGTATCAATGAAAGAATATCGTGGGGTATAGTCTTGTACGCAGATCAGTTGTAGTAGCTAAAAAATAGAAGTTTTGATGTAATTTTATTTTCCATTATTTTACATTTGTTGCCGTGTGGCAGAACGGTGTATATGGTAATATAATGTACCTTCCAAAAGACTCACAGTATTTTTATTTATTAATATGTATAAACTGTTATATCAAAGACACTCATGTAGTTCTAAATAAACGAGGGAAAAGTTTTAACTAAAAATAATTTTTGTTTTTCCATTTTATTTACAATCTCCCATAAATTTTATAGTGATACTCTTGATACCACATTCTATGATTCACGTTGTAATTTCAAGAAACAGTTCTGATTTGTAGTGAAAGATGAACGCACTTTGCATTCACACTTCACTCTATTATTTGATGGCATCGTGGAACCTCGCATCATCCTTTCGTGTCCATAATAGGCAAATGTCTAATGCGACCCTGTCACATGCCTTTTAAGGCAGTACAATACCGGCTCCTTTCTCCTTTTTCATGGCAGAAGACCTCCCAACAAAACTACATTTTGGGCTTGCCTGCTTTCTAGTATCACTTTTCTCTGGAACAGCATACCTCTATCTATGACCATCTTGCACTCGGCTAAGGCAAGTGTGCTTTACAGATGAACTCCATTTGATAATATATCTCTTCTGTTAAAAAAAAAAAATAAAAAAATAAAAATAAAAAAACACCATCATCCGAACAAGTACATGAAAAAATATGGTGTAGTTCATTTTTAATGTACTTGGGTCCTGTACAAAGCTAACATGGATCCATAGGATCTACACATTCCAGGAATTGATTATATTGCATAGTCACCCTGAGGTTAGTTACCTTCGCTGATTTCTACAACTTATTGTGATATCTACCCACTTCAGTCACTGGGTTTGCTCCCACAAAATTTCTGAATAATGTCAGAAATCTCTTCTCACGCCACTTTACAACAGAATAATGTATATTTCTCACGGAACATAGTCTTCTATCCTTTACAACCCCTGCAACTCTTCATTTCACTGGCACGGTCAAACATATTTCCCGTTACACGGTTAGATCGAACAATATTTCCCGTTTCTGTTAGTTCCGTTTACAAACCTAATCTACGGAACCAGTTGTCAAAAACATTTTTATCTGCTGTGGTATAATTGTAGCAAGTCTTAGCGCATTTCCACTGGCATCTATGTCAGGAAGATGTTCATTTTGGTTACTCCTGACAGCATACATTTCAAAGATGTATGCTAAGCAATTGACATCAGATAGTGGAACAATTTTAGGCCTACCCCTTTGTATTTAAATTTTTGATTGTATTGTTTTATTCAGTGACGCCTTTTGAACATCTATTCTTCAAGGAGTTTTTTTACCTGTAACCTGTTGCTTACCTTTTTAATAATGCCCAACATTCAAAGAGACTTATGAAAATAATCTTTTGGATGGTGTAGGTCTGTATGAGAAGGTGTATCAACTATACTAATAAGTTTTGGCACGGATGTTCTTTTCGAGCTTTCTTCCAATTACATGGAAGTTCAGGATTTTTATTTGTCTTTGAGCTTTTCTTTGTTCTGTGGCAAAATGATACTTTGATGTAACAAATTCTTTCCATCTCGTTCGTCCTCTAAGCCCCTCTTGTTCTTCACTACAATCATCAGTTCAAATGGTTCAAATGGCTCTGAGCACTATGGGACTTAACATCTATGGTCATCAGTCCCCTAGAACTTAGAACTACTGAAACCTAATTAACCTAAGGACATCACACAACACCCAGTCATCACGAGGCAGAGAAAATCCCTGACCCTGCCGGGAATCGAACCCGGGATCCCGGGCGTGGGAAGCGAGAACGCTATCGCACGACCACGAGCTGCGGACACAATCATCAGTCTCAGAGACAATTGTACTGGAATTTCCACTATTTGATATAGTCTGTATTCTGCATGGTTTGATGCTGCCCTCAACGAATTCCTCTCCTGCGCCAATCTTTTCATCTCATAGCAGCAATTGCCACCTACGTCTTCAATGATTTGTCGTATTTATTCCAATCTCTGTCTTCCTCTGCATGTTTTACCCTCTACATTTGCCTCTAGTAATGCAGATAATATTCCCTGATCTCTTAATAGATGTTCTATCACCCTGTCCCTTTTTCTTGTCAGTGTTTTCCGTATTTTCCTTTTCCACACTGATTCTGGGGAGAACCTCATCTTTCCTTACCTTCTCAGTCCACCTAATTTTCAACGTTCTTCTACAGCACCACATCTCAAATGCTTGGATTCTCTTCTGTTCCGGTTTTCCGACAGTCCACGCTTCACTACCACACAATGCTGTGCTCCAAACGTACATTCTCAGACCAGTTGTCCTAAGTTTAAGGCCTATGTTTGATACTGCCAGATTTCTCTTGGCCATGAATGACCTATTTGCCAGTGCTGATCTGTTTTTTATGTTCTCCATGCTCCATCCATCATAAGGTTGTTTTGCTGCCTGGGTAGCAGAATTCCTTAACTTCATCTACTTCGTGACGATCAATCCTGACGTTAAGTTTCTCTCTGTTATTATTTTTGCAACCTCTCGTTACTTTCGTCTTTCTTCAATTTACTCCATTTACATATTTCATACTCATTAGACCGTTCATTCCATTCAACACATCCTGTAATTCTTCTTCACTTTTATTGAGATAACAACGTCATCAGCCAATATTATCATTTGATATCGTTTCACCCCGAATTTTAATCCAACTCTTGTAACTTTCTTTTTATTCCCGTGATTGTTTCTTCTTTGCAGAGACTGTACAATACGGGAGAAATACTGCATCTCTTTCTTACACTTTTTAATCTGAGAACTTCGCTCTTGGTCTTCTACTCTTATTATGTCATCTTGATTCTTGTACATACTATGTATTACCCGTCTTCACCCGCCTTCCCTCTTAGTCATCTGCAAATACTTGTTGCTGTCAGTGTCATCCAATTCCGAATCAAAAATTTCTCCAGAAACGTTCCTAATTGCAGCAGTATGTCTGTACCCTTATAAACACGAAGCAGTAATAGATGTTATGCCAACAAACACGATTATATTGAACCTGCCCACGTTTACGGCAACAAAATCATAGTGTTTCCATTTGGCGACCAACCGAAACCATTGGTTGATTATTTATGGTTGAGTGCCAGAAAAATGAAAACATAATCTGCTCTTCCTCGAAGCTTCTTTTTACATACTGCATAAACATGATTTCCTATTTCCTAAGTTGTGATCTAAGTGGTAGAAATAATTCACTGTTCCATCCACTTCCGTGTAGTTCTGTACAATAGCCCTTCAGTATGAATGACCGATTTTTCACTGTCCTGCCAACATAACGACAATAAACACAGACTATCTCCATACAGCCAGCCTCTGTGCGTTTCCACACGACAGTGTCATGCACTTGAGAGATTTTTCTTAACATTACTTGTAAATTCAAGGTTTGTTGCAAATGGCAACACCATACAGTACAGGATTAAAGAGAGCTGCCGATCACTGCGCAAGTAGAAGTGTTATCCAAGTTCTTCTACACTGCTTAGTATCGTCAAGCGACGGTAATTACCTGCAAACAACAGCCTCATCACGGAAGAGGCTCATACCGCTGCTTACCTTCTCTGGTAGGTAATCTATATATGATGAAAACATTACACTGAGATGACGAAAGTATTATTAGGATTCCTCCTAATATCGTGTCAGACCTTCTTTTGCCCGGTGTTGTGCAGCAGCTCGACGTGGTATGGACTCAACAAACCACTGCAAGTCCGCTTCAGAAATATTGAGCCATGCAGGCTCTATAGTCGTCCATAACCGCACGACTGACCTCTCGATTATGTCCCATAAATGTTCAATGGAATTCATGTTGGGCGATCGGGGTGTCCAAGTCATTCGCTCGAAATGTCCAGAATGATCTTCAAACCTATCGCGGACAATTGTGGCCCACTGATGCCCATTTCCACCCATAAAAAATCCATCATTGTTCGGGAACATGAAGTCCACGAAGGGCAGCAAATGATCTCCACGTAGCCATTATGGAGCCACCGCCGGTTGCACAGTGCCTCCTCGACAGCTTGGGTCCACGGCTTCGTGGGGTAGGCGCCACACTCGAACCCTGCCATCAACTCTTACGATCTGAAATCGGGACTTACCTGATCAGACCATGGTTTTCGAGTAGTCTAGGGTCCAGCCGATATGGTCGTAAGCGCATGAGTGGTGCTGCAGACGATGCCGTGCTGTTAGCAAAGCTACTGGGTTGTCTGCTTTCGTAGGCCATTAACGTTAAAGTAATTTCGCCGCACTATCCTAACCGATACGTCCGTCGTAACTCCCACATTGATTTCTGCGGTTATTTCAAGCAGTGTTGCTTGTCTGTTATCATTGACAACTCTATGCAGACGCTTCTGCTCTCAGTCGTTACGTGAAGGCCGTCGGCCACTGCGTTGTTCTCATGAGAGGTGATGCCTGAAGTGTGGTATTCGTGTCGCATTCGTGACACTGTGTATCACGGAATACTGAATTCACCAACGATTACCGAATGTTCCATGCGTTTAGCTGCCAGTACCGTTTCTCGTTCAAGAAGTGTTACTTACCCTCGTGCGGCTATAATGAAACCGGAACTCTTTTCACATGAATCACCCGGGTACAAATGACAGCTTCGCCTGTTCGCTTCCCTTTTATACCTTGCGTAGGCGATATTACCACCTTCTGAGCATGTACGTATCGCTTTCCCATGACTTTTGTCATCTGAGTG
The DNA here is from genome assembly GCF_021461395.2 of Schistocerca americana. NCBI lineage: Eukaryota > Metazoa > Arthropoda > Insecta > Orthoptera > Acrididae > Schistocerca > Schistocerca americana. Next base: position 685,390,910 of record NC_060121.1, on the reverse strand, counting down.
TGATGTTCCGTGCTGCGATCTGTTAGTCAGAAATCTAAGACGATGTAATCTCCCTGAGTATCTGCAGCTATTGTTCACAAGATGTTGTGCCAGAATAAAGAAAGCTGCGCTTCTCCTGGATCTGCACTGATTCTCTGAGAGACGATTGTTTTCCCGCAGGACGGTCATAATATTTTAGCATCAAATATTCTCTAGTACGCTGCATCTCACAGGAATCAGCAACATTGTAGGTATTAATTCTGCATCCAGTCTCTTGCCGTTAGAGAAAACATAAGTACTTGCAGTCTTCTCATCTGATAGCATTTGCAGCGCAAGCAGTTCTCGCATGTATGAGCTAAATCCGAGGCGTATTAAATGTAGAATCTGACTCTTCGCTTCACCTTGTCGCAACTGTTTTTCAATATCGGAGATGCTAGTATCAGTATTTCTCACTTTTGAGTCTTTACAGCTGGCGAACATTGGACGGTCGCTTCCTCATGCGTAAATACTTTTCTACATACCGTATTTATTATTCCTGGTCTGTCTTTGCTGCCTTCGATTTAAAACACCAGATGGATCCACGAGGTACTAAATATAAAGTCTGCACCCATTCATTGGCTTTACGTCTTACCGGAACTTTCTGGGACTTTGTGATGAATCTTTCTCCGGGAATTGACTGTAAAAAGTATTGTAGGTCTCATGCTTCTCTCTTCTGCACGAATATTGTGTAACTTTTCTCTTTAGTTTCCCTGCAATATATCTTATAGTGAGACTGTGATCGTTCATTTCCTAACATCGCCGAAACGTATCATTAAACCACACCGGATCTTTGCCGCCTCTCATCCTGTTAGTTGTAACGTACCTATCCATATCGTGGTTCATAATGTCTTCCGATTTCATCGCAATTCGTCTGCGTTTACCAGATTTGAACCAAATGTTATCATTTCATCCTTTAGATAAATTAGTAAGGACTCTAACTTTTGGAACAACCACAGCTGCTCCCTAGATCTCTTGATGACTTTTTGACATCCGTAATAATTGTTATTGTAACATCGCCACGGTCGCTAATTCCTCTTCTCAATATCGACATCCGCAAACAGATCGGGTCTGTTTGTAAAAAGAAGGTCTAAAATATTTCTTTCGCGTGTGGACTGTCGGACTAGTTATTTGTAGCAGTTATTGGATTAAATTTTCAGTATTACATTGTAAGACGTTGGCCATCTTCGAAAAACTCTGCGACCGGTGTGCTTCAATCTGGTTGTTGGTATAAAAATTCGATTACTTAAATTCGTCGACCACCAGGTAGTCTTGTCGATATTAGATCGCGATCGGATTAATTTTGGTACTCGCTAAATCTAATACTTTTCTTGTCTCAATAAACACTATCCTCGTGAGAGTGTAATCTTTCTTTCCGATATGTGTTCCAAGTGTTGTCGAAAATTTTGCTATTGCAACCAGCTCTCACTTCCTATAATACGATATTGCGGTGCCTGTATTATTCCAAATAACGATGCACTGTTCCTTTTGAAGGAACAAGTACCGCGGCGACTGCACGCGTTATGAATTACATGAAATGTATTGGCAATTCCGAATATCGATAGCCATCAGCTGTATGATGGAATATAATGAAATGAAGACAGTGAAAATTTGTTCCGGACGTGGACTTGAGGCCCGAATATAATGAAATGAAGACAGTGAAAATTTGTTCCGGACGTGGACTTGAGGCCCGATTTCTCGCTCGTCGAGAGCGTTCGCCTAAACCTGCGACTGCTCCTAGGACGCGGATAGTGGGTGTGATTTCATCGCGAGTAGAAAACGAGGGCACCCTGAAGGCTAATGCTTTCTGTGCGATTACTAATGCTGTTTTTGAACTTGCATCACTGTACTGTGTCCAGTAATTTCCTTAAAGGGATCAATTATCTGAAATTCTATTTCTTGATGTTTTTCTGCAAATATAACGTGACGCAAATGACAACTTCTGCACGTTTTGATTCAGTATATCATGTCAAATTCAACCTGACAGCAGGCCGATCTCAAACGTGACGATCATTGTTTTCCTCACACTGTTGTCAACCTGGCTACATTTCGCCCTGGAGGCATATGAAAAACACCCGTATACCATCGCTGTTCCTTTAAAATAGAGGATTTCGAAGTTTTATCTCAACCAGCCATTCTTACTGACCTACGAAAGACAATGTGGAAGGTTTACAGTTGGTTTGTCCTCGTCTGTTCACTATATCTAGCTCATTAATTACATCTTCATTGCGGAAGGTTTCCATCTTCCATCTGCCGCTCCTCGATATAGAGATGAATTAACGATTGTTGGGGGAGGGTACCGAGCATGGTCTTGTTGAACGATTCATTTAGGCATCATTCTCAACTGATTTCTGAGGCACCACACGAACCTAAATTGGCACCACCACAAGTGAAAATTCGAACACCAATCCTTTCGAATACAAGATGAATGCCCAATTCATCCAATACGTAACGGTGGTGGTGCAACGTTTTGGGCTCCATTTTGTACTTGCATTTGGCTTGTCTGTAAGTCACTGTTACGTTTCATTGTTAGCCTGAACACACATTCAGAAGTAGTTCATGCTTATGGCAGTACTTTCTTGTAATCCTAGGATTACAAAAGGCATCATCCAGTAGTTATTGGGTAACTCTGAAACTGAAGCAAGGTTGGATTTTGATAGCCTCAAGAATTTAGGCATAATATGAAAATCGTAAAATTATCGATTTTAACAGCTCAGATGACGAGGTTTTCATGAAACGTGTCATGAGATCATAATTAATGGAAAATAATCATATTGACGACAAAGATAAGTATAGTACCTTTTAGCGTCAAAGATGGTCACGTATCTCCTGAGAAACTTTTTGTTTAATTGATAAAATACTTGATAACGAAAATTTACTGAAAAAACGTAAAACAACATCACCGTATTTATTGTCTACATGCTTACTATTCTGATTTAAGCATTATCACATCCCTTAAAGAGATGACAAATTCTCTTTACGCCAAATTCTACCCTATTGACCACAACCAGTCAAGCCACCTTTTCATTCGAGTATGCTTCAAAAGGAAAAAACAAGTCCCATATGAACAGACGTAGCAATTATTGTAATTATGTAATCGGTCCGTGTGCGGCAGTACACGGTACCAATACAGTATATTCCAAAGACCTGCTCGCGAAAATGTGGTTTCTCAGGGGTTCAGAAATCCGGTTCAATTGTTCACGGATATAATGGATCAAGTACTGCAGGTAGCCCTTCGGCTAGTGACCATTTGCGTACCTACTGGAAAAAACCGGGTATACTGTGACTATCCTACTGTTCAGGGTATAAATTTAAATACACCTTCAGTCGAAGCAAACTGAACAAACCGGGTTGGTTCATTTTCATTAGGTGTGATCTAGAATGGATCTTGGGTGGCTTATAAAAGCACTATTTGTTCATGGAACTTTCTTGAGAAAACAACGACAAACCTTGATGTTTAGATAATACAAGTACTACTGTGGCGGTGGCCCTTTCTGTAACTTTTACTCCGGCCGTGGTGGCCGAGCGGTTCTAGGCGCTTCAGTCTGGAACAGCGCGATCGCTACGGTCGCAGGTTCGAATCCTGCCTCGGGCATGGATGTGTGCGATGTCCTTAGATTAGTTAGGTTTAAGTAGTTTTAAGTTCTAGGGGACTGATGACCTCAGATGTTAAGTCCCATAGTGCTCAGAGCCATTTGAACCATTTTTTGTAACTTTTACCGTACGTTCTTAAGATGATGAACTCCTGGAACGCTGAAACATCTTTCGATATAGTAATAGGTTACCGCTATCCAGCGATTCAAAGTTACCGTACTTATGCACGTAAAATTTGCACTTGTGTACGGTAAGAGGCGTAAATGTAGTTTTAACAAACGCAGTGAACATATGGCAAGGGTTCTGGGACTATTGCAAAGATTCTGGCGTCACCAAACTACATTTTCGGTTGCAATTTTTACACCAATAAGACTGTGTGACGTGCTGTGTCTGTATAAACTAATGGAAGAAAAAGGGAACAGTGAGAGAAAGGTATGTATTGAAACACGTATGTATTCATTACCAGCGATGACGAGGCATGACAGAATCTCTGACCAGAGAGTTATTTATCGTTGCTTGTATGCGCTTGACCGCGCGAGACGACAGTAGCATGTAGCGAGTCGGCAGGAACAGTTGTTGTGTGTATCGAGTTGGCAGTAGAAGTCAGTCTGCGCGAGTCTGCAGTAGTAGTCAGTAGACAGTAGTAGCGAGTGGACGGTTGTACCTAGCAGAAGTCGGCATGCGCCGGCGGTGTGATCGTCTCGCGACTCTGGTCACGATTCGGGACGTTATGTATTGTTGTAGAAGGTAAAGACGCAGCATTGCGCAAATCTAATAATGTACGTTAATTGTAATTAATTTGTTCAAAAAAATGCCCCAATAATAATTTTTTTATAAAGTAACTCTTTTAAAGAAAAACATTCATTCCAATTTAAAGAATATTTCCTATGCATTTCCTCCAAGAATCAAAATTAAATATTCGCCAGCATTGCACGAAGCTGTGTCGATAAATAAGAGCAGATATAGATGCAGTTTATTGAGGTAAGAGTTTTCGCTATTTTATTCAGAATACAGGCCGAAGGTCAGCGCTGCTGTCCTTATAAAATTTATCAGGTTTAATTATTTCACAGGGCCGAAGGTCAGCGCTGCTGTCCTTATAAAATTTACCAGATTTCATTATTTCTGTTAGGAAGTTACATTTCCTTCATGGTTCATTATTTAATTAATATTATTGTTGTTGGTTTATGGTCAATTTTCATTCCATAATTTGTGTGGCGAGTTTACGCTTGGCCACATTTTGCATTTTTATTTATTAATTTTTGTTGGGAGGTTACGCTTGGCTCAATTTTCTTGTTTTTCATTACAAATCAATTTGCGGGGAGGTTACACTTGGCGACATCCGGACCAGGATCGTATTTCTTTGTGAATCTTCTGAGAAGTAGTCATATATCTGCTCTTATTTACTTATATATAATTAGCATTTGGCGCAACGCATTTACTAATCTTGTCACTTTCTTTCACAGATCATCGGCAATTCGTTGCTCTTTGTTGTATTTGTGTTTGTTGCTTTTTGCATTGTGCTTATTTCATTTGTGATTAATTTGCTTTGAGAAAAATGCCGCGAAAAACTGTTAACAGTACATCGTGATGTGTAATGAATGAAATAGCCGATTCAAATAACTTGAGCGATAGTACTTGTGACACGCAGTGTAATAATGACAGTTCCACATTTACGGACAATCAGTGAGTGCTGATCACTGGTAATGATTTTATTGCTAATGATGAGCAAATAAATTCAATTGTGTCCTCTGTTAATTTTACGACAATTGATGACGAGGGGCATTCTGTTGCAATGAGCGCTGCCCAGCTTGAAACACCCGGTTTGCAAAATTTACGTAATGAACAGACACCTTTTTCTAACGAAAATGAACAGTGTAATCAGAATATGACAGATTTATTTAATTCCGAGGTAGTGACTAACAGTGCACATCTGATTGACGAACATTTTCGAGAATCACAAAATGACCAAATGGTCACACAAAACGTGACAATTTCAGGTACGCCATCAAACAGCACAGAGAATAGAGTAGGTAATATTGGCTTGGATCAAATTGTGGCAATATTGCTACAGCAAAATGAAGATTCCAAACACTCGAAAAAAGAACAAAACGACAACTTTAAACAACTACTTAATGAAAATCACAAACGACTTAGCGAGCAGATCAAACAACTTAATGATAAATAAGACAACGATTCCAAACAACTTAATGAAAAATATGACAACCTTAATGAAAAATTAGACAACAATTCCAAACAGTTGAATGAAAAACTAGACAACAATTCCAGACAGCTTAGTGAACAGATTACAGCCGTTGCCGCGCAATATCATGATGCTAAGGGACAATTACGTGCCGAAATTAAGGCTTGTGCTAGTAATAGTAGTGAAAAAACTAGATCTGTTGCACAAGAATTAGATAATAGACATGCAGCCGTAACAGAATCACATAGAGACAAAATTAGTGCAGTCGCTGAACAATGTTCCGAAAATGCGATACAGTTACACGACGAGTTTAATTTAAAGTCACCAGAACTTTCACACACTGTGGATCCGGAAGTCGATAAGAAATGTGAACAGCAGAACAACCAAGTTGACGAAAGTATTAAAGTAATAGAAATGAAAAATGTTTCAGTCAATAACACAGCACAGCATACGGCGAATTCCGAACATTTCTCACACTCACACAGCCAGTGTAATTTAAGTAATTTACAGAGACTACGCGACTTAAAATCCGAAAAGCTACGCGACTTAAAATCCGAAATGACGCAGACAAACAAATTCTCACACAAACCTGAACGTGTTCTCAAATTCAGAGACGATAACGTTGATTACGAGCAATTTGTATCTGTAAAAAAATCTATGGTATTTGAAAATGACAGAGCACAGGTATACGCATTGAACTGGATATGTCGATTTATTTTTGTACTTTCACCGCCATTACCTATAAAGCAGAAACTACAATTAGCATGGATACAGCAATTTATTTTTGAATTTTCACCAGCATTGCCTGTAACGCAAAAGCTAAAATATATTTGCAGTGCGTAATAGACCTCAGGGGATTCATTACGCTTTAATGAGTATGTGCCGTAGCGTGCACAGGGCCCTGAGCCGTAGTAGTGCTGTTTCATCTTTAGTTTTCTGCACTGCTGCCTTCTCTTCTACTATCCTTTATATCTATCAAAACAGCTCTTTAACTATTGCCCTATCTAGGATTAAGAAAAATGACTAAAGAAAAACCGATAAGACAAATTTCACCGAAAGTGACAATTTCCACCTCAGGGGATTCATTACGCTTTAATGAGTATGTGCTGTAGCGTGCACAGGGCCCCGAGCCATAGTAGTGCTGTTTCATCTTTAGTTTTCTGCACTGGTGCCTTCTCTTCTACTATCCTTTATATCTATCAAAACAGCTCTTTAACTATTGCTCTACCTAGGATTAAGGAATGAGTCAAGAAAACCCGATATGGCAAATTTTACCGAAAGTGACAGTTCTCTTTAGACACTCCCGAAATGACAACTATCGCCGTAACTTTAATAACAGATAAAAAAAATTGTAATCATCAGTATCCGTAAAATTATCAGCAATAGGAACCACATTTTTGGTAACAATAGAGGTTTTTCACCGCAATAGCAACAAAACCAGCCGGTTAGCATACCTAACCAACAATGTATTGTACAAGGTCAACCAAGCTTGAACGTATCGCCGCGTGCACGTATAGTCTCATCTCCATCAAACAATAACACACAGCAACAAGGAAATCAGTACGTACAGAAGACACTATTTCAATTCATATCGCAATGCACCGTATAGAAATGACTATCATGACAGACGTAAAATTAATGAGCACAATTTTCAGCGTACGTATAATAACAGTCTATCTTATCAGCAGGAAGAACATCAGCAACAACATATTATCATGAATGGACCAGACAATAGGTATCATCCAGAACGTAATGCATCAGGAAGAAATAATAGGACAGTACAAATAGTCGAAATGCCACAGAATCATCCTGAAAATAATAACACGCCACATAGAATTTGATTAAATACAGTACAGGTTGCATATTCCAGTAACGCAAACAATACTTTTGACATACAGAATTTTGTTCACGAAAGCGTTATTTGAAACATGCTGATGTAATTAATTCCATACCAAATGAATCCACTACGCTATCTCCATCTGTTATACTGAAAAATGTTGACCTACCTAAAAAAATTAAAAAGAATTAGTAACATTTCCTACATCTCGTCGACTACGACACCATGAAATAATTGACATTGCGCTCAACAACAACAAACGTGCCGCAGAGCGCCAGAGAAGACAGCAAAAACAGGTTTGTACACGCCGTGACTTTCACATTGGACAGAAGATATTAGTACATACACACTATTTATCCAATAGAGTAAAAGGTAGGTGCAGTAAATTTGAACTTCTATACACAGGTCCATATCGAATTCACCGCATTCCTCACCCCAATGTTGTACACGTCGAAACTTTGAGAACCAGAAAAACCAAAGGAAACTACCACATATCGAATATCAAACCTTTTATTGAATGAAGATACTTTATGATTTAACATGCTGTAATGCCCTTTGCTAATTTTTATGACCACTTATGCAATTATATTCACATGAATACTTACTGATGATTGTCGTATTTTTCTTGGCAAGTGCCCGGCAAGGTAAGGTTAGGAGGTCGCTCTTCTTGTCGTTACACATCAGACCGTGGACATTTTTCCGGATAGACTTACGTATGTTATGAATAATTATGCAATTTTATCTAGTGACATATTAATTTTATTAAATTCTCTCTCCATTAAAGTCTTTAATTCTCGCCTCTATTAACTACACAACATACAAGCTGAACACAAAGAAAGTCACATTTCTTGTCATCATTTCTTATGTATGTACAATTGTTTTCCTGTTTTGTTTGTATGCACTATGAAATAGTTAAGATATAGCAAACACCAGTTGACTTTGACATTTTGTCTTATGATTCTCAACATCGTGACTACTTTACTTTTTTTTTGCTGCTACATTGTGATACACTGGGTACATTTTAGCCTCTGAACACTATCTATGTTTTTGACATATTACGTTTTCTGTCATGCTATGCTGTATGCTCAATTATGTTACTTTAAGCCAGTTTTTACTTAATGAGTATGATTTAAATGCAAGACATTAATTTTTGTTCATCATTTTCAGAAAGAAATAACGTGTAAACAAATTAAATTAAACAGAAATGGGAATTTCACCTTCGAAATGAACGAAAGAGGATACAGTACTTCGTGAGGAAGAGTAAATGGATCAGGATTAACAAGCATTAACAAGAATATACTATACACATCGTAGAATAGCAGTCTTAACTAATTTTTTCTTTCAGAATACAAGGCGATTGATGCAGGCTGTCAGACAGAACTACACATCTTAGTTTTAGTGATGAAATATGCTATAAATAAGGAATAGTTGTGTAATGAGTAATGAAGTGACTTTTTTTGCAGATGATAGTGAATGGTGATGAATAATGATGATGAATATGCTACATGGATAATGAAGTTTTTCTTTACAGGTGATGATACTAACGGAGTTATGGTGATATGGATAATGAAGTTTTTCTTTGCAGATGAAAATAATGATGAAGTTTATATATTTGCTGTTAGTTAAGAGATGCTATGTAGTTATTTAAGTATTTGTTGCAGTTCGTTTTGACAGTATGTGTTATATTGCATAGTATGATGACTGAAGGTTTTGGAAAGGACAGCTAGGGAACACATTTCTTTTATACACATTTCATTACCTGTAATTCGAAGTTCACTACTTTTCAGCATAAAATGCGTTTCTTCTTTCAGTTTAATAATCCATTTTTGTATTTTGCGGGAGAAATTATTTATGAAATTAATGTGCTATAAGCAGTTGTTCATTAAACCTATGTCATTTATGAATGTGATTACATATACTCTACTTGTTTTATAATCTTGCTACAGCTGACTCATGACGAATGACGTTACACATTTTCATTTGCAACAACAACTCAAAAGCTAATATTTTCATTCTTCAGTAATTACCCAACGCAATGCTTTGCTTAAAAAAAACGAGTGCCAGTGTTCTCTGTAAAACGACTTATGTACATTATTCTGTAATACTACGTCATTTATTAGCTCCTGTTTTCAATGATGACTTCTGATGGTTTATAATGCGGCAATGAGTGCCAATGTTCTCTGTAAAACGACTCATGAATACTATGTCATTTATTACCTCTTGTTTTCAATGATGACTTCTGATGGTTTATAATTAGGCAATGAGTGCCAATGTTCTCTGTAAAACGACTGATGAACATTATTCTGTAATACTATGCCATTTATTAGCTCTTGTTTTCAATGATGACCTCTGATGGTTTATAATTAGGCAATGAGTGCCAATGTTCTCTGTAAAACTATTTATGTACATTATTCTGTAATACTATGTCATTTATTAGCCCCTGTTTTCAATGATGAGTTCTGATGGTTTAAAATTAGGCAATGAGTGAAAATGATCTCTGTAAAACAACTCATGAACATTATTCTGTAATACTACATACATGGTACAGAAAGGTTCAATAACTGGGCAATGAGTGCCACCAACTATTAGTGTAATTCTCAATGAAGACTAGTATGTGACTTAATGTCCTTCACCTTCTGACCTAATTACCTGGAATTACTGCAATATCCGTTTGTCCTGTATGTCCTCATGCTCATGGGGCACTATATTTGGTTTTATCACTAATTCTGCGTTGGTGTACCTTGCAAGAGCGTGGTGTTGACACGACATGCTGTCCACCACCGTGAGCGATAGAGTTGCTATTATGGCCCCACTGTTTGGTGTACCTAATGTACTACCATAAAGATAACATGGAATATTACTACGACATTTCAGTGTCTTGGCTACGCTGATTAATACTTCTGGGGACAGAACTTCAGATTGTCTCACTTGGTGTTGTGCTTCTGTAGAAAGATATGGACTTTCAGTGCAGCTGCGTGCAACCTAAAGTGCTACAACCATGATGCAATCCTTCCCTTTCCTATCCTAATTCTTGTAACATAGTGAAAATCATTTTTTGCTGACGATTTGTATTCATGATCTATACATTTTTGTGATTTGCTGGTATGTTCTGAACTACAGTGCGAGTGCACTTATGTCATTTGTTAATTTGTTTTGTACTCATTGTATATATATTTTGTCATTACCTGATATGTTCTGTACTCAGTGCATGTACACTATATTTACTTCATGTTCTACACCTATATATCTGTATATTCTGTGATTGTAAAGTTAGTTAGTTAAAAAAAAATTGTTGCTCATGGCAAGTCCAAATGACCCACCATCGCTGCCAAATTTGTGCCCCCTCCCCCCCCCCCCCCCCCCCCCAGTGGATGGTTATGAAACACGTATGTATTCATTACCAGCGATGGCGAGGCATGACAGAATCTCTGACCAGAGAGTTATTTATCGTTGCTTGTATGCGCTTGACCGAGCGAGACGACAGTAGCATGTAGCGAGTCGGCAGGAACAGTTGTTGTGCGTAGCGAGTCGGCAGTAGAAGTCAGTCTGCGCGAGTCTGCAGTAGTAGTCAGTAGACAGTAGTAGCGAGTGGACCGTTGTACCGAGCAGAAGTCGGCATGCGTCGGCGGTGTGCTCTTCTCGCGACTCTGGTCACGATTCGGGACGACATGTATTGTTGTAGAAGGTAAAGACGCAGCATTGCACACATCTAATAATGTATGTTAATTGTACTTAATTTGTTCAAAAAAGTGCCCCAATAATAATTTTTTTTATAAAGTAACTCTTTTAAAGAAAAACATTCATTCCAATTTAAAGAATATTTCCTATGCATTTCCTCCAAGAATCAAAACTAAATATTCGCCAGCATTGCACGAAGCTGTGTCGATAAATAAGAGCAGATATAGATGCAGTTTATTGAGGTAAGAATTTTCGCTTTTTTATTCAGAATACAGGGCCGAAGGTCAGCGCTGCTGTACTTATAAAATTTATCAGGTTTAATTATTTCACAGGGCCGAAGGTCAGCGCTGCTGTCCTCATAAAATTTACCAGATACCATTATTTCTGTTAGGAAGTTACATTTCCTACATGGTTCATTATGTAATTAATATTATTGTTGTTGGTTTTTTGGGTAATTTTCATTCAATAATTTGTGTGGCGAGTTTACGCTTCGCCACATTTTGCATTTTTATTTATTAATTTTTGTTGGGAGGTTACGCTTGGCTCAATTTTCTTGTTTTTCATTACAAATCAATTTGCGGGGAGGTTACAATATAGACTGTAGCACTGAGAGGGAGATGCTGAGTTAAGGGCTTCACTACAAAGAGAGACTGGGTAAAAGGATTTGGAGTGTTATGTGTTAAAAGAGCGGGAATATGTTCTCAAGCCAAAGTTTTGACGAAGAAGACAAAATGGGGATTGAGGCAGCTTGTTCCCCATTTATCTGTCATAGTCTTTTAAAGAGGAGCTTATTCGCTGTTATTGTGCTTCGACAGGAGGATTTTTCAGCAGGTTTAAAACTTTCCTGATTCCACACAGATTGTTTCATGAAATTTCGAGCGAACCGCCGGATGCCTATAACTTGCTGCCACGATATTTCAGCGCGGGGTAAACACTTTCACCCCAAGATGGTCAGAAGACTATGATCTGAAATATCGTGGCAGCAAGTTACAGACATCTCATTGACGTGTATTCGTGGCTGTGTATTATTGTGAGATAACACGATATCAGAAGTCAAGAGAACTTTTTAGTTTCTTAACGTCTGAAATCAAGCTTCAGATTTAAGCTTCTTCCCACGTTCCTCAAAATCCACCAAAAATTTCTGTTCAGTGTCTGAAGAAACAGTGGCCATATCTTTCCTTCGAGTGTATTTCTCAGATCCTGCTGTATGGTGCCATTAATTACAGAAAAACTTGTCTCATCACCGGTCACAGTTGTGTCCAGTGTTCTTCCTTCCGGATAGTGACGAGAAAGAAAGCCTAGAAAAGCAGTTGAGATTTTTGTTTATGATAAAAAAGTTTTAAAACCACATCAGTGGAAGCATTACGTATGGCGCTCAGAACATACCCAATAGACATCACCACTGATACAGGGTAGCGACGTACGCAGTGTCATCAGGTACTAAGTGCTACCAGTGTTGATAACACTTCTGAGCCAGCACTGGATGTCTCTGCCGTTTGTTTAGCGGCCGATTTTCCTTTCCAGTCCGGACAAGTGCAGAGGGCTAATATGCTAGGCACTGGGAGTCCCAGCGTTAGGCAGCTAACGGGATGCCACAGTAAAATATCATGCAGGATTGGAAAGAATGCCGTGGAGGGCTAGTCCGTGACGTGGAGGTTGTTATGCCAGCGGCTATCGAGGGCAACTGGATGCAAATAGTAGCAAATGTCGGCACGAGTCCCACGAGAAAGACAGGCCATGATACGTGCCTCGGACCACGTGGCACTGCAGGTCTTATGAGTGCCTGCAGCTGTCTGGCGGAGAGCGAGCATTTCAGACGAGACTGCTTGTTTAAATGCATGGAAACTCTCGTCAGCACACGATGAAGTTAAGACATATAGTGGGTACTTTTTCAATCACATACTGATTTCCCGTGGGCCCTGCATGGAGCCGAGCGTTCGCGTAAAGTGACGCACAAGACGACTAGTGTGACGTCAGAAGTTCGTAGCAAGACCCGTATAACTCGTTCCCGTGTCGGCACTAATGACGCCTGCCGCCTGGTTTCTGGGGCCATCCTTGGTTCTTTCGGTGGATGGTTTATTTGATGAAAGAAACTAGCATGTCATGCAGGTTGCAGGCTAAGCTGAATATTTGTAGCATCGTAGCCAGTGCTGATCTCAGTAATCTGATTTGGAACAGAGCAGAAAGTCTAAACCAGAGGCTCAGATAGCTCTGTGGCGGTATCAGATGTGAATTTATCGATCTCCTCTGTCGGGTGGGGAGCTGTCGGTTTCCCCTCGACGTATGTGTGGCGTGCTCATAGAGGTATTTTACATTTGAGAATCCCCCTTGAGATGAGGGACCAAAATCGGAGTTATATCAGCCACAATGATCTCTGAGAATGGTCGTCGGATCGGATACAGAAATGGTTAATATTATACTAGTAAACTGCAGAAGCATCCACAGAATGATCCGAGAATTAGTATTGCTTGAAAGTTACAATGCACATATAGCATTAGGAACAGAAAGCCGGTTGAAATCACAAGTGAATAGCAATGAAATCATAAGTTCAGACTGGAATGTCTACCGTAAGGATACTTAGTCGCTAATGGTGGCGGTGTATTTATTGCAGTAAAAAATTCGATAATATATAGCGACGTTGTCACGGATTCCAAATGTGATTTGATCTGGGAGAACTTAAGCATCTACGGATGGTGCAAAATGGTAATCGGATTACTTTACAGACCGCTTGGGTCAGAAGCTGTAGTGCCAGAGCGCTTCAGAGAGAACTTGCAGAATATCCTCAGTAATTTTCGTGATCATTTAAAAAATAGTGGGTCATTTAAACTTGCCAGAAGTAGATTGCGAGAGTCATGCTATAGAAAACTGGTGCCAAAGAAAGGAGTTTGTGACGTTATTCTGAATGTCTATATCAAAAATTACTTCGATCAGATAATTAGAGAAGCAATTTGTATAGGTAACATCTTAGACCTCCTAGCGACAAAGAGACTATAACTTATCAAACCAGTTAACATAAAGGGAGATATCAGTGATCATGAGACCGTGATAGTAAGTACACTCCTGGCCATTAAAATTGATACACCACGAAGATGACGTGCTACATACGCGAAATTTAACCGACGGGAACAAAATGCTGTGATATGCAAATGATTAGCTTTTCAGAGCATTCACACAAGGTTGGCGCCGGTGGCGACACCTACAACGTGCTGACATGAGGAAAGCTTCCAAACGATTTCTCATACACAAGCAGCAGTTGACCGGCGTTGCCTGGTGAAATGTTGTTGTGATGCCTCGTATAAGGAGAAGAAATGCGTACCATCACGTTTCCGACTTTGATAAAGGTCGGATTGTAGCCTGTCGCGATTGCGGTTTATCATATCACGACAATGCTGCTCGCGTTTGTCGAGATCCAATGACTGTTAGCAGAATATGGAATCGGTGGGTTCAGGAGGGTACTACGGAGCGCCGTGCTGGATCCCAACGGCCTCGTGTCACTAGCAGTCGAGATGACAAGCATCTTATCCGCATGTCTGTAGCGGATCGTGCAGCCACGTCTCGATCCCTGAGTCAACAGATGGGGACGTTTGCAAGACAACAACCATCTGCACCAACAGTTCGACGACGTTTGCAGCAGCATGGCCTATCAGCTCGGAGACCATGGCTGCGGCTACCCTTGACGCCGCATCATAGAGAGGAGCGCCTGCGATGGTATACTCAGCGACGAACCTGGGCTTGGCAACATCGCGGTGAGCTCACATTGGAAGCGTGTATTCGTCATCGCCATACTGGCGTATCACCCGACGTTATGGTGTGGAGTGCCATTGGTTACACGTCTCGGTCACCTCTTGTTCGTATTGACGGTACTTTGAACAGTGGACGTTACATTTCAGGTGTGTTACGACCCGTGGCTCTACCCTTCATTCAACCCCTGCGAAACCCTTCATTTCAGCGGGATAACGCACGACCGCATGTTGCAGATCCTGTACGTGCCTTTCTGGATAAAGAAAATGTTCGACTGCTGCCCTGGCCAGCAAATTCTCCAGATCTCTCGCCATTTGAAAACGTCTGGTCAATGGTGGCCGAGCAACTGGCTCGTCACAATACGCCAGTCACTACTCTTGATGAAGTGTGGTATTGTGTTGAAGCTGTATGGGCAGCAGTACCTGTACACGCCATCCAAGCTCTGACTCAATGCCCAAGCTTATCAAGGCTATTATTACTGCCAGAGGTGGTTGTTCTGGGTACTGATTTCTCAGGATCTATGCACCCAAATCGCGTGAAAATGAAATCACATGGCCAGTAGAGTATGACCATGGATTTTACAGCGAATGTTATTACAGGTAAGAGACTATTTTTGCTTAGTAAGGGTGACAGGATAGAAACTGCAGAGTATATAAGCAGTCAGCATCAAATATTTAGTGCTGAGGAGGAAGACATAGAGCAGAAATGGGAAAAATTCAAAGGTATCGTGCAATATGCATTAACAAGTATGTTCTGAGTGAGGTCTTAAGGGATGGGAAAGATCCACCGTGGCTTACTGGCTGTGTAAAAAACATCATACGTAAACAAAGAGAACTTCTTTACAGATTCAAGCGGAGTCAAAACCTAGCTGACACACGAAAACTGAACGAGGCGAAAATGAGCTGAAGGAGAGCAAGAAGAAAAGCGTTGAATAACTTTGGAAATAAAATTTTGTCAACGAAACTGGGTTCCCGCGGTCGTGGACGAGGTCGCTAACTCATGCTTGTGCAGTGGCGCTCGACTCGGGGGTTCGAATCCCGCCGGTGGAAAAATTTCCACTTCTAGTATTTCGACGACATGGGGAGGAGAGGTAGTGGCGCGAAGTTCCTCATCACGAGACTTTGCGCACGTGTCCTGGTATAAATACCAGACATATCCACAGTGTCTCATGAAGTGAGCACATGCGACACTGTTGATGGTGATCCATCCGTCGGATGGGGACTCTAAACTTGGCTGTCCCCTTGGTGCTATTATCGAGGAGCAGGTTATGTCACGGCACCGGGTTTCACTCCCTCTCTTCTCTCATAATCATCATGCATAGAGCGATCTTGTGGAAACTCAGCTCGCCCTGTTCCTCCTCCTGTAAATAGCGGCACTCAGGTTGACGCCATGTTCCTTGACTTCAGGAATGCATTTGACTCTGCCCCTCACTGCCGTTTAGTCGTAAATATACGAGCTTGTTGACTATCGCACCCGATGTACTACTGGACTTCCTTGTAGACATAACTCAACATGTCGTCTTAACGAAACAAAGTCGATGATTTAATGGTAATTTCCAGAGTGGCCCAAGGAAGTGTGGTAGGACCGTTACTGTTTAAAATGTAGCGTTGAAACTTCTCAAACACTGTTCGCAGATAAGGCCGTTGTCAGTAAGAAAGTAACTGCGACAGAAGACAGCATCGATCTGCAGACTGAACTGCAGAGGATTGATGATTGGTGCAGGTTGTGGCAGTTGACCTTAAAAGTAAATAAATGTAACATTTTGCGCATACATAGGAATAACAAATCGTTGTAAACAGTAGCTACAGTAAAACGTCAAGGAGTACTGTCAAGACCGTCCTTCAGTGAAATGTCCACATAACACAAATAGTAGTGTAACCTCCCCACAGAAATTTTGAATGAAAAACGTGAAAATGGTGCCACGCTTAAACTCCCCATAAAAATTAAGGTATGAAGATTGATCATAAATCAACAACAATATTATTAATTAGATAATGAACCATGAACCGTATCTAACATCTCAACAGAAATAATTAAACCTGATAAATTTTATAAGGACAGCAGCGCTGACCTTCGGCCCTGTGAAATAATTAAACCTGATAAATGTTATAAGGCCCTCGGGAGAGCCTGTAACTCCTAGAGGGCGCGTCCCCAGGTGGCGGATCGGGGAACGCCTCCCAGATATGGGTGGTAGGAGGGAAATCAAATACCTCCCGCGGACCAACAGGCCGGGCAGAGCAAGTTCGTTAGCTGAAGTGAAAGCAACTGCTCTAGGGGTAGGCATCCCCGAAATCAAGACCCTGGTCCTCCAGGTTGGGGGTTGTGCTTAGGGCCAGCGACCCTATCACAGGATCCTGTAGGAGAAAATGGATTGCTACGAATCAGAATGACAAGAATGCTGGGCCACCAAACTTGATGACGAACTTGCAAAATTTAAAGGTTATGAATATGGGAACATGGAATGTATTAAGTCTCTATAGATCAGGATCACTGATAAATGTCATACAGGAACTTGAAAGGTATAAAATGGATCTAGTTGCAGTACAAGAAACCAGATGGACGGGTAATGGAAGTATAAACAAAAATAAGTATACAATAATGTATGGGGGAAATGATACACAAATACATGCACTAGGGACAGGATTTATAATAAACAACAAATTGTTACCTTTTATTAGGAAATTTGAGGCAGTGAATGAAAGGATATCTCACATTACGATTCAATGCAAATATAAGACTTTAAATGTTATAAATTGCCATGCTCCAACAGAGGATAAAGAGGACAATATTAAAGAAGAATTTTACAACAAATTGGAACAGGTATATGATACATTCTCGAAAAATTCAATTAAAATAATTCTAGGAGATTTCAATGCCAAGTTAGGACATGAAAATCATTATAAACCTACAATTGGACCTCATAGTCTACATCAGCAGAGTAATGAAAACGGAACAAAACTTATTAGCTTTGCCACTTCCAAAAACATGTTGATCAAAAGTACATATTTTGCACATAAAGATATACATAAACAAACATGGGCTTCAAGAGATGGCATCACAAAAAATCAAATTGATCATGTATTAATCGAAAAACAACATCATAAATGCATACATGATATCAGAAGTCAAAGGGGAGCAGACTGTGATTCGGATCACTTTCTTGTAAAAGCCAAGTTCAAGATCTCACTCTCAAGACATAAATGGTCTAAATTAAATGGTGTTCCTAGGTTTAATACAATGAAACTGAAAAACCCAAACATTCTCAACCAGTACATTAGAGAATTAGAAACACACAAACCTGAAGTGGAAAGTAAAATTAACAATGATGATACTAATCAAGCCTGGAACGCTCTGAAAGAAAGTATCACACGAGCAACTACCTCAGTTTTGGGACATTTTACTACAACTAAGAACCCCTGGTTTGATGCCGAGTGCTCGAACGCTATCGAAGATAGAAAATTAGCAAGGGAAAAATTCCTACAAAAACCAATAACACAAAACAAACTTATTTTTGAAGAGAAACAGAAACTTGCCAGGAAACTCATTAGGAAAAAGAAAAGGGATTTTATGAATTACAAATTAAAAAGAGCTGAGAATGACCGTACCACAGACTCCAGAGGATTTTTCAAGAGCATAAATATGTTTAAAAGTGGGAATATAAAAAATTATGGACAGTTCATAACAGACCCAGATGGCTCCTTGCTAACAGAAAGAAGTGACATTGCTAACAGATGGAAGGAATATTTTAATGAGTTACTAAATGCTCCAACTATAAGCGTCTCTCAGGAAGATGACAATGAATATCTTACTGCTGACTCATCGGACGAAGAGCCCAGCTTAGCAGAAATTAAAGAAAGCATCAAGAAGCTGAAGAGACATAAAGCTCCTGGAAGTGATGGTATAGACACAGATATATGGAAGCTCAGTAAATTTCCTTTTGTAAACTGCTTACACAAAATCATCACCAACATCTGGAAGCAGGAACAGGTCCCACATGATTGGAAAGAAGTAGTTGTGTGCCCTATATACAAGAAGGGGGACCCAACAAATTGTTCAAACTACAGAGGAATTGCGTTACTAAACACAACATATAAAATTCTGACAAATATACTGTTAGCAAGGATAAGCCCTTACGTTGAAGACTCCCTAGATGATGCCCAATGTGGATTTAGACCTAACAGATCGACTATTGACAATATATATGTCCTAAGGATGTTGGGTGAAAAGAAATATGAATTCAATCAAAATGTACATATGCTTTTCATTGATTTTAAAAAAGCTTTTGACAGTATCAACAGGGAATATTTATGGAAGTGCATGAGGCAGATTGGCATCCCTAACAAATTGATAAATTTAATAAAATCTTGCACTTTAAACTCAAAATACAAAATAAAAGTAGCTAGCAAACTTTCTGAAGACTTTGAGGTTAAAACTGGAGTCAAACAAGGGGATTCACTCTCACCAGTTCTTTTTAACATAGTAATCAATAGGATAATCCAAAAAGTAAAGCTACTACAAATTGGAGCACAACTGGAAAGCAAAATTAACATTGTAGCATACGCTGATGACATTGCATTATTATCTGACAGTGAGAATGATTTGAAGCTTCTTACTGCACAATTAATTAAAGCCACAAATGGCACAGGCCTCCAGCTGAATACAGACAAAACAATGTACTTTATCTTATCCCGCTATCCATCAAATAATAATGTACTGCAAATTAATAACACAGCTTTCACAAAGACAAATGAATTTAATTACCTTGGTACAATAGTAACCTCTGACAACTCCATAAAAATTGAAATAGAATCACGAATTCAGAAGGCTAACAAATGCTACTATAGTCTCTTGACAGTTTTCAAAAGCAAGTTAATTTCTAGGAACACCAAACTACAAGTATACAAATCATTGATTATACCAGTACTCACCTATGGATCTGAAACCTGGACTCTCACAAAAAAAGAGGAAAACAGATTAAGAGTATTTGAACGAAAAATTTTGAGAAAAATATTTGGACCCATAAGAGATAGGATCAGTGATGAATGGAGATTGCTAAATAACAATGAAATTTACAAATTATATAAAGACTCCGATATAGTGGCCAAAATTAAAGCCAAAAGACTGAAATGGATAGGGCATGTCATCAGAGCACCACCAAACAGGACCATCAAGAAAGTGACTGAAGAGATTCCCACCGGAAGACGACCTCTTGGACGCCCACGCATGAGATACTTGGACAATATTCAAGACGATCTCAGAAAACTAGGACATGACAGACAGTGGCAAATTACTTGTAAAGACAGAGCAAAGTGGTTCAACATTGTCCATTCTGCAGCAAAAAGCCTTCATGGATTGTAATGCTTAATAAAAAAAAAAAAAAAAAAATGTTATAAGGGCAGCAGCGCTGACCTTCGGCCCTGTATTCTGAATAACAAAAGCAAAAATTCTTACCTCAATAAAATGCATCTATATCTGCTCTTATTTATCGACACAGCTTCGTGCAATGCTGGCGTATATTAAATTTTGACTCTTGGAGGGAATGCATAGGAAGTATTCTTTATATTGAAATGAATGTTTTTCTTTAAAAGACTTACTTTATAAAAAAAATTATTATTATTGGGGCATTTTTTGAACAAATTAATTACAATTGACATACATTACTGGATGTGCGCAATGCTGCTTCATTACCTTCTACAACAATACTCATCGTCCACCACAATCCTGACCAGAGTCGCAAGAAGAACACGCCATCGACGCATGCCGACGCCTACTCAGTACAACCGTCCACTCGCTACCACTACTGCCGACTGACTACTACTACAGACAGAGTACCACTGTTCCTGCCGACTCGCTACACGCAACTAACTTCTACTACAGATAGAGTACAACTAAACACTCGCGCGGTCAAGCGCAGACTAGTAACGATAAATAACTCTCTGGCCAGATATTCTGTCAGGCCTCGCCATCGCTGGTAATGAATACATACGTGTTTCATAACCCTCCACTGGGGAGCAAAAATTTGGCAGCGATGGTGAGTCATTTGGACTTGCCATGAGAAACAAATTTTTGTTAACTAACTAACTTTACAATCACAGAATATACAGATATATAGGTGTGGAACATGAAGTAAATATAGTGCACATGCACCGAGTACAGAACGAATCAGGTAATGACAAAATATATATACAATGAGTACAAAACAAATTAACAAATGACATAAGTGCACATACACTGTAGTTCAGAACATATCAGCAAATCAAAAAAAGATGTATATACAATGAGTAGAAATCATGTTAGAAAAATGAGAAAAGTGCACACACACTGTAGTTCAAACATTTCGGCAAATCACAAAAATGTATAGGGCATGAATACAAATCATGTTAGCAAAAATGATTTTCACTATGTTACAAGAATTAGGATAGGAAAGGGAAGGATTGCATCATGGTTGTAGCACTTTAGGTTGCACGCAGCTGCACTGAAAGTCCATATCTTTCTACAGAAGCACAACACCAAGTGAGACAATCTGAAGTTCTTTTCCCAGAAGTATTAATCAGCGTAGCCAAGACACTGAAATGTCGTAGTAATATTCCATGTTATCTTTTTAGTAGTACATTAGGTACACCAAACAGTGGGACCATAGTAGCATCTCCATCGCTCACGGTGGTGGACAGCATGTCGTGTCAACACCACGTTCTTGTAAGGTACACCAACGTAGAATTAGTGCAAAAACCAAATATAGTGCTCCATGATCATGAGGACATACAGGACAAACGGATATTGCAGTAATTCCAGGTAATTATGTCAGAAGGTGAAGGACATTAAGTCACATACTAGTCTTCATTGAGAATTACACTAATAGCTGGTGGCACTCACTGCCCAGTTATTGAACATTTCTGTACCATGTATGTAGTATTACAGAATAATGTTCATGAGTTGTTTTACAGAGAACATTTGCACTCATTGCCTAAATATAAACCATCAGAAGTCATCATTGAAAACAGGAGCTAATACATGGCATAGTATTACAGAATAATGTTCATTAGTCGTTTTACAGAGAACATTGGCACTCATTGCCTAATTATAAACCATCAGAAGTCATCATTGAAAACAGGAACTAATAAGTGGCATAGTATTACAGAATAATGTTCGTGAGTCGTTTTACAGAGAACATTGGCACTCATTGCCTAATTATAAACCATCAGAGGTCATCATTGCAAACAGGAGCTAATAAATGACATAGTATTACAGAATAATGTACATAAATCGTTTTACAGAGAACATTGGCACTCATCGCCTAATTATAAACCATTAGAGGTAATCATTGAAAACAGGAGCTAATAAGTGACATAGTATTACAGAATAATGTACATAAATCGTTTTACAGAGAACATTGGCACTCATTGCCTAATTACAAAGCATTATATATATATATATATATATATATATATATATATATATTAAGCAATGGATTGCATTGGGTAATTACTGAAGAATGAAAACATTTGCTTTTGAGTTGTTGCTGCAAATGAAGATGTGTAACGTCATTCGTCATGAGTCAGCTGTAGCAAGATTATGATACAAGTAGAGTATATGTAATCACATTCATAAATGACATAGGTTTAATGAACAACTGCTTATAGCACATTAATTTCATTAATAATTTCTCCTGCAAAATACAAAAATGGATTATTACACTGAAAGAAGAAACGCATTTTATGCTGAAAAGTAGTGAACTTCGAATTAACAGGTAGTGAAATGTGTATAAAAAAATGTGTTCCCTTGCTGTCCTTTCCAAAACCTTCAGTCATCATACTATGCAATATAACACATACTGTCAAAACGAACTGCAACAAATACTAAAATAACTACATAGCATAAATACATAACTTCAACATTATCCCCATCTGTAAAGAAAAAAACTTCATTATCCATCACTTCATTATCTATATTATCATAACTCCATTATTATCATCACCTGTAAAGAAAAACTTCATTATCCATAGTAGCATATTCTTCATCATTATTCATCACCCTTCATTATCATCTGCTAAAAAAAAGTCACTTCATTACTCATTACACAACTATTCCTTGTTTCTAGCATATTTCATCACTAAAACTAAGATGGGTAGTTCTGTATGACAGCCTGCATCAATCGCCTTGAATTCTGAAAGAAAAAATTAGCTAAGACTGCTATTCTACGATGTGTATAGTGTATTTTTGTCAATGCTTGTTAATCCTGATCCATTTACTCTTCATCACGAAGTATTGCATCCTCTTTCGTTCATTCCGAAGGTGAAATTCCCGTTTCTGTTTAATTTATTTCGTTTATACGTTATTTCTGTCTGAAAATGATGAACAAAGATTAGTGTCTTGCATTTGATTCATATACCCATTAGATAAAATCTGGTTTATAGTAACATAATTGAGCATACAGCATAGCACGACAGAAAACGTAATATGTCAAAAACATAGATAGTGTTCAAAGGCAATAATGTACCCAGTGTATCACAATGTAGCAGCAAAAAAAAAAAAAAAAAAAAGAAGTAAAGCAGTCACGATGTTGAGATATCATAAGGCAAAATGTCAAAGTCAACTGGTGTTTGCTATATCTTAACTATTTCATAGTGCATACAAACAAAACAGGAAAACAATCGTACATACATAAGAAATGATGACAAGAAATGTGACTTTCTTTGTGTTCAGCTTGTATGTTGTGTAGTTAATAGAGGCGAGAATTAAAGACATTAATGGAGAGAGAATTTAATAAAATTAATATGTCACTAGATAAAATTGCATAATTATTCATAACATACGAAAGTTTATCTGGAAAAATGTCCACGGTCTGATGTGTAACGACAAGAAGAGTGACCTGCTAACCTTACCTTGCCGGGCACTTGCCAAGAAAAAATACGACAATCATCAGTAAGTTTTCATGTGAATATAATTGCATAAGTGGTCATAAAAATTAGCAAATGGCATTACAGCATGTTAAATCATAAAGTATCTTCATTCAATAAAAGTTTTGACATTCGATATGTGGTGGTTTCCTTTGGTTTTTCTGGTTCTCAAAGTTTCGACGTGTACAACATTGGGGTGAGGAATGCTGCGAAGTCGATATGGACCTGTGTATAGAAGTGCAAATTTACTGCACCTACCTTTTACTCTATTGGATAAATAGTGTGTATGTACTAATATCTTCTGTGCAATGTGAAAGTCACGGCGTGTACAAACCTGATTTTGCTGTCTTCTCCGGCGCTCTGCTGCACGTTTGATGTTGTTCAGCGCAATGTCAATTATTTCATGGTGTCGTAGTCGACGAGATGTAGGAAATGTTATTAACTCTTTAATTTTGTTAGGTGGTTCAATATTTTTCGGTATAACAGACGGAGATAGCATAGTAGATTCATTCGGTATGGAATTAGTAACATCTTGGAATGAGCGTATGTGTGTGTCCCAATCAATATGTCTTTTATGGCAGTATATTCTACATAGTTTACCAATTTCTTTCATTAATCGTTCACAAGGGTTCGAAGAAGATGGTACCTGGATATATAGATCGGGGAAATGTTTCTAGCTCGTAACATACGTGTCCATATAGCAGATCAAAACTGTGATCCATTGTCGGAAATTACTTTCAACACATGCCCTACATGAAATAGAAAATGTTTTACAAATGCTTTAGGAACAGTTTTAGCAGTAGCTTTGCGTAACGGAGTGAAGGTAACAAATTTTGAAGTGAGTTCAACAGTGACAAAGATGTAGTAAAAACCTCTATTAGTTCTGGGAATTGGACCAAAAATGTCTACAGCGGCCATATGTCTCAATTTAACAGGTACAATGGGATGTAATGGAGGAATATGTGAAGTCGTGTCTGATTTAGCTTTCTGGCAGATTTTACATGACGCTAAAACTCGTCGAATACGTTTCTCCATGTTCGTAAAATAACAGTTCTGTCTCAGTATAAGAAAACATTTTCTGGCTCCGTAATGTGCGTAACTTAAATGAGTATACCAGATTAATTTGTTAACAAGTTCGTCAGGGATGCATAATAACCACTTGTTGCTGTCAGGGTGAGAGCGGCGAAACAGAATGTCTTTGCGTACCGTGTAATGGTTTCTAATGGTAACATTATTCCTATCTTGCCAAAGGTGTTTAATCTCTTTCCATACGCTGTCTTTACTCTGCTCTTATACTATGTCTTGTAATGACGACGAAATGAAATTTTCAAATGCAACTTGTTGAATGTACATGACGCTGAAATTTGCTTTGCAAAAGTTGTTTGCGATGTCTTGCTGATTGTTGCTAAGTGAACGAGATAGTGCGTCTGCTACAACGTTTTATGTGCCGGGAATGTGAACAATTGTAAAATTAAATTCCTGCAAATAAAGTTTCCATCTACTTAATCTGTCATGTGTGAATTTAGCCGAAAGTAAAAACTGTATCGCTCTGTGGTCTGTGTAAACGGTGGTATGTCTTCCATAAAGAAAATGCCTAAATCTCGTAAAAACCCAAACAACACATAATGTTTCAAGTTCTGTAACGGAATAATTTCGTTCAGCAGGTGACAGAATGCGACTTGCAAATGCGATGTTTTTAATAACCGTAGAGCCATCTTCTTCAATTTCCTGAAAAATATGTACGCCTAAAGCGGTGTTAGAACTGTCGGTGGCAATGGAAGAATTTCTAGCAAGATCTGGGTGCGATAAAAGTGGTGCATTCAACAGAGCATGTTTCAGGTTCATAAATTCAGAATGTGCTTGCTTATCCCAGGACCAAATAGTGTTTTTACCTGTCAATTGACATAATCTAGGGGTGTCTAAAGCAGAGTAATGAATAAATTTACGAAAAAAGTTAATTAAACCCAAAAAGTTGCGTAGTTGTTTTTTCGTCGTAGGAGCAGTAATGTCACGTAAAGCTTGAAGTTTTTCCGGGTCAGGCGCAATGCCTTCTGCTGAAGTTACATGTCCAAGAAATTTTGTAGAAGTTTTGCCAAAGTGCGATTTACTGAGATTAATTGTGAGTCCTTGTGCACGAAAAGTTTGCAACAGTTGTTCTAGAATCAGATTGTGTTCGGACCAATTAGCTTCTGCAATAAGAACGTCGTCTACGTACGTTGTGATTCTCTCTTTAAGTTCTGTAGGAAGTATTGTGTTCAAACCGCGAATGAAAGCTGCTGAGGAAATGGTCAAGCCGAACGGTAATTTATAAAATTGATAACAGTCACTAAAACAGAGAAATGCTGTGTACTTTCTGCAGTTCGGATGGAGCTGAATTTGCCAAAATCCCGATTTCAAATCTAATGTGGAATAAATAGCAGTACCGTGAAATTACTGTAGTAGTTCTTCTAGTGTTTGTGGGCGATCTGTTTCATTAATAATAATGTCATTGATGTGACGCGAATCAAGTACAAGGCGAAATGAGCCATCCTTTTTCTTAACAATATGGAGCGGGTTTATGCACGGACTAACTGCCGGTTCAATAATTCCTTGGTCAAGCGTAGCTTGCAATTCTTTCTTAACTTGTTCTCTATAAATATATGGAATGGGATAATGCTTGGCTTTAAATGTGTCATGCTGTTTGACTTGAAATTCATACATAAAACCGGACATAGTACCAGGAACGTTGTCAAAAACTGGAGCTTGCTGTAAAAGAATTTTGTGTAGTTGCGTGCGTTCGTCGTCTGTATTTGCACTACTCTGTTTAACTTTATCAGAAATCGTCTGTATTACGTCATAGTCGGCTTCGTCTGGAGTATTATTGTTGTGTAGGTACGTATCTGTGAACAATGTGGAATTACGGTCTATGCTACGTGATACGGAAATGACCTCTGTACAATTAATTGTTTGTTCTTCCGCAGATAAAGAGTGCTGAAATTCTAAAGCCAGTTGTACATTTTCATCCTTTAACATTAAATAGGAATTTTGAAAGTCAATAATTGCGTCGTGTTGTACCAGAAAATTCGTACCTAGAATAGCGTCTGTTGTCAGTAAGGGAACAATCCAAAAATTTGAGTGAAACGTATGACCTGCAATACAAAATGATAAATGTGCCTGTAATTTAACATCTACTCCTTTACTAGATACTGCTCTTTTTACTTTCGTTTTGCCTAATGGTAACATAGGATAGGTATTCTCTTTGTTACACTCGTAGAAAATTTCTTCATTTATAACTGACATAGGTGATACAGAATCGATTACTGCTGAAAATTTCGATGATCCAATTTTAACTTCGATGACAGGGTGTGAAATGGTTTTTTTAACAATTGGTCTTTCCTGCAAAGGAATGTCTCGGATGTCGTCAAAAGTAATAACATTTTCGTGAACAACATTCTGCGTGTCAAAAGTAGTGCTTGTATTACTGGAAGATGCGACCTGTACAGTATCTAGTCAAATTCTATCTGACGTGTTATTATTATCAGGAGGATTCTGTGGCATTTCGACTATTTGAACTGTTCTGTTATTTCTTCCTGACGTATTACGCTGTGGATGATACCTACAGTCTGGTTCATTCATGATAATCTGTTGTTGCGGATAATTTTGCTGCTGGTAAGACCGACTATTACGCTGGAAACTACTACGGCTCGGGGCCCTGTGCACGCTACGGTACATACTCATTAAAGCGTAATGAATCCCCTGAGGTCTATTACGCGCTACAAATAAATTTCAGCTTTTTCGGTACAGGCAATGGCGGCAAAAATTCAAGAATAAATTGCTGTATCCATGCTAATTCTAGTTTCTGCATTACCATTAATGCTATTGAAAATACAAAAACAAATTGTCGTATCCAGTTCAATGCGTGTACTTGTGCTCTGTTATTTTAAAATACCTTAGACTTTTTTACACATACAAATTGCTTATAATCAACGTTATCGTCTCTGAATTTGAGTACAGGTTCCGGTTTGTATGAGAATTTGTTTGTCTGTGTCATTTCAGATTTTAGATCGCGTAGTCTCTGTAAATTACTTAAGTTGCACTGGCTGTACGAGTGTGAGAAACGATCGGAATGTGCCGTACGCTGTGACGTGTTAGTGACTGAAACATTTTTCATTTGTGTCACTTTAATACGTTCGTCAATTTGCTTGTTCTGCTGTTCGCATTTCTTATCGACTTCCGTATCCACAATGTGTGAAAGTTCTGGTGACTTTAAATTAAACTCGTCGTGTAACTGTGTCGCATTTTCAGAACATTGTTCAGCGACTGCATTAATTTCATCTCTATGATTCTGTTGTGGCTACACGTGTATTATTTAATTCTTGCGCAACAGATATAATTTCTTCATTACTGTTCCTAGCATGAGCCTTACTTTCCTCACATAATTGTTCTTTCCCGTCGTGACGTTGCACGGTAACAGCTGTAATCTGTTCACTAACTTGTTTGTTCTGTTCGTTAATGTTGTCGTGTTTTTCATTCGACAGATTGAAACTTTCATTAATTAGTTCATTAAGTTGTTTGAAATGGTTGTCGAAACTTTCATTAAGTTTGTCATATGTTTCATTAAGTTGTTTGAAACTGTTGTTTAGTTCTTCACTGAATTGTCTGAAATTGTCGTCTTGTTTTTCATTAAATTGTTTGTAATGGTTTTCCTGTTTTTCATACATTTGTCGTAAAAATGCCAATACTTGATCCACAGTAACATTACCTACTCTATTCTCTGTGCTGTTTGATGGCGTACTTGCAATTGTCACGTTTTGTGTAACCATTCGGTCATTTTGTGATTCTTGAAAAGGTTTGCCAATCGGACGTGCACTGTTAGTCACTATCTCGGAATTAAATAAATCTGACGCATTCTGATTACACTGTTGGTTTTCATTAAAAAAATCTGTCACTTCGTCACGTATATCCTGCAAACCGGGTGTGTTAAGCTGGGCTGCACTCATTGCAACAGAACGCCCCGCGTCATCAATTGTCGTTAAAATAACAGAGGACACAATTGAATTCGTCTGTTCATCACTAGGATCAAAATCAACATTAGTGCTCGGTACGCACTGATTGTCTGCAAATGGAGGACTATCATCATTACACTGCATGTCGCAACTACTATCGGTCAAGTTATTTATGTCGGCTATTTCACTCATTATACATCGTGATGTACTGTTAACAGTCTTTCGCGGCATTTTTACACAAATCACAATTATTCACAAATGAAACAAAGACAATGCAAAATCCAACAAACACTATTGTAACAAAGAGCAACAAATTGCCGATGATCTGTGGAAGAAAGAGTGACAAATTAGAAAATGTGTTGTGCCAAATGCTAATTACATTTAAGTAAATAAGAGCAGATATGCGACTACTTCTCAGAAGATTCATTAAGAAATACGATCCTGGTCCGGATGTCGCCAAGTGTAACCTCCCCGCAGAATTTTTGTTAAATGTAAAACAAGAAAAATGGAGCCAAGCGTAACCTCCCAACAAAATAATGTTTAATAAAAAATGTGAAATGGAACCAAGCTTAACTCCCCATAAAAATTAAGGTATGAAGATTGATCATAAATCAACAACAATATTATTAATTAGATAATGAACCATGAATCGCATCTAACATCTCAACAGAAATAATTAAACCTGATAAATTTTATAAGGACAGCAGTGCTGACCTTCGCCCTGTGAAATAATTAAACCTGATAAATTTTATAAGGGCAGCAGCGCTGACCTTCGGCCCTGTATTCTGAATAACAAAAGCAAAATTTCTTACCTCAGTAAAATGCATCCATATCTGCTCTTATTTATCGACACAGCTTCGTGCAATGCTGGCGTATATTAAATTTTGACTCTTGGAGGGAATGCATGGGAAACATTCTTTAAATTGAAATGAATGTGGTTCTTTAAAAGACTTACTTTATAAAAAATATTATTATTATTGGGGCATTTTTTGAACAAATTAATTACAATTAACATACATTACTGAATGTGCGCAATGCTGCTTCATTACCTTCTACAACAATACTCATCGTCCACCACAATCCTGACCAGAGTCGCAAGAAGAACACGCCGTCGACGCATGCCGACGCCTGCTCAGTACAACCGTCCATTCGCTACCACTACTGCCGACTGACTACTACTACAGACAGAGTACCACTGTTCCTGCCGACTCGCTACACGCAACTAACTTCTACTACAGATAGAGTACAACTAAACACTCGCGCGGTCAAGCGCAGACTAGCAACGATAAATAACTCTCTGGTCAGAGATTCTGTCATGCCTCGCCATCGCTGGTAATGAATACATACGTGTTTCAGTAGGAAAAGCCTATGCCAGACTGAGATTCATAGGAAGAATCTTAAGAAAATATAACTCATCCATGAAGGCAGTTGCTTAAAAGGCAGTAGTTTGACTCATTCTTGATGATTGTTCATCCATGTGGGACACTTAGCAGGTAGGACTGACAGAAGGGATAGCGAAGATCCAATGGAAAGCGGCGTGTTTCGCCTCGGGATCGTTTAGTTGGCGCGAGAGCAGTACTCAGATGCTCAGAAAGTCAGACTTACAAGTGAGGCATTGTGCATCAAGAAGAACTTTACCGGTAAAAATTCGAGAGAAAACTTTCCAGGAAGAGTCAGCAACGTAGTACTTCCTCCCACTACACCTCGCGAATAACCACGACGAGAAAAATTCGAGACCGAGCGAGGTGGCGCAGTGGTTAGCACACTGGACTCGCATTCGGGAGGACGACGGTTCAATCCCGTCTCCAGCCATCCTGATTTAGGTTTTCCGTGATTTCCCTAAAATCGTTTCAGGCAAATGCCGGGATGGTTCCTTTGAAAGGGCACGGCCGATTTCCTTCCCCGTCCTTCCCTAACCCCGAGCTTGCGCTCCGTCTCTAGTGACCTCGTTGTATACGGGACGTTAAAAAAAAAACGCTAACACACACACACTAAAAAAATTCGAGAAATTAGACCTAATGCAGAGGTTTATCGGGAATCATTCTTCCCACGCACCATTCACGAATAGAACAGGGATTGGGGATCAGTTAGTGATTCCTGCCCCACGCATCGTTAGGTGGCTTGCAGAGCATGATATAGATCTGCATATGTTCATTTTTTTTTTTTTTTTTTTTTTGCTTATCAATCTTCTGACTGGTTTGATGCGGCCCTCAACGACTTCCTCTCATGTGCTAACCGCTTCATCTCAGAGTAGCACTTGCAACGTCCTCAATTATTTGCTGGATGTATTCGAATCGCTGTCTTCCTCTACAGTTTTTGCCCTCTACAGCTCCCTCTGGTACCATGGAAGTCATTCACTCATGTCCTATCATCCTGTCCCTTTTTCTTATCGGTGTTTTCCACATATTCCTTTCCTCTCTGATTCTGCGTAGAACCTCCTCATTCCTTACCTTATCAGTCCACCTAATTTTCAACATTCGTCTGTAGCACCACATCTGAAATGCTTTGATTTTCTTCTGTTCTGGTTTTCCCACAGTCCATGTTTCACTACCATACAATGCTATACTCCAGACGTACATCTCAGAAATTTATCCCTCAAATTAAAGCGGATATTTGATATTGGTAGACTTATCTTGGCCAGGAATGCCTCTTTTACCATTGCTAGTCTGCTTTTGATGTCCTTGCTCCGTCCATCATTGGTTACTTTACTGCCTAGGTAGCCAAATTCCTTAACTTCATCGGCTTCGTGACCATCAATCATGATGTTAAGTTTTTCGCTGTTCTCATTTCTACTACTTCTCATTACCTTCGCCTTCCTTCCATTTACTCTCAATCCATACTGTGCACTGATTAGACTGTTCATTCCATTCTGCAGATCATGTAATACTTCTTCACTTTCAGTCAGGATAGCAATGTCATCAGCGAATCGTATCATTGATATCCTTTCACCTTGAATTTTAATTCCACTCCTGAACCCTTGTTTTATTTCCATCATAGCTTCCTCGATGTACAGATGAACAGTAGGGACGAAAGCCTACATCCTTGCCTTACGCCCTTTTTAATATGAGCTCTTCGTTCTTGGTTGTCCACTCTTATTATTCCCTCTTGGCTGTTGTAGATATTCTATTTGACCCATCTCTCCCTATAGCTTACCCCTATTTTTCTCAGAATTTCGAACATATTGCACCATTGTCCACTGTCGAAGGTTTTTTTCCAGGTCGACAGATCCTATGAACGGTTCTTGATTTTTCTTTAGTCTTGCTTCCATTATTAACCGCGATGTCGGAATTGTCTCACTCGTGCCTTTACTTTTCCTAAAGTCAAACTGATCATCATCTAACGCATCCTCAGTTTTCTTCTGCATTCTTCTGCATATTTTTTTTGTCAGCGACTTTGATGCATTAGCTGTTAAGCTGATTGTGTGATAATTATCGCACTTGTCAGCTCTTGCCGTCTTCGGAATTGTGTGGATGATGCTTTCCGAAAGTCAGATGGTATGTTACCAGACTCATATATTTTGTTGCGACTTCCCCAAATGATTTTGGAAATGCTGATGGAATGTTTCCCTTCTGTCTTATTTGATCTTAAGTCCTCCAAAGCTCTTTTGAATTCCGATTCTAATACTGGATCGCCTATCTCTTCTAAATCAACTCCTGTTTCTTCTTCTATCTCATCAGACAGATATTTCTCCTCATAGAAGCTTTTAATGTATTCTTTCCACCTATCCGCTCTCTCCCTTGAATTTAACAGTGGAATTCCCGTTGCACTCTTAATGTTTCCACCCTTGCTTTTAATGTCACTGAAGGACATTTTGACCTTCCGGTATGCTGAGTCTGTCCTTCCGAGAATCATTTCTTTTTCGATGTCTTCACGTTTTTCCTGCAGCCATGTCGTCTTAGCTTCCCTGCACTGCCTATTTATTTCATTCCTCAGTGACTTGAATTTCTGAATACCTGAGTTGCCCGGAACATTTTTGTACTTCCTCCTTTCATCGATCAACTGAAGTATTTCTTCTGTTATCCATGGTTTCTTCTCAGTTACCTTCTTTGTACCTATGTTTTCCTTCCCAACTTCTGTGATGGTCCTTTTTAGAGATGTCCATTCCTCTTCAACTCTACGGCCTACTGAGGTATTCCTTATTGCCGTATGTATAGCCTTGGAGAACTTCAACCGTATGTCGTAATTCCTTAGTACTTCCGTATCTCACTTCTTCGCGTATTAATTCTTCCTGACTACTGTCTTAAATATCAACCTAATCGGCATCACTACTATATTGTTATCTAAGGCTATATCTACTCCTGGGCACGCCTTCTAATGCAGTACCTGATTTCGGAATCTCTGAAATCTTCCCGTATCTCCCGGCCTTTTCCAAGTATACCTCCTGCTCTTGTGATTCTTGAACAGG
The DNA here is from genome assembly GCF_021461395.2 of Schistocerca americana. Taxonomy (NCBI): domain Eukaryota; kingdom Metazoa; phylum Arthropoda; class Insecta; order Orthoptera; family Acrididae; genus Schistocerca; species Schistocerca americana. The sequence continues at coordinate 685,357,558 of NC_060121.1, read as the reverse complement.
GTATTCGCTATTACTAGCTGAAACTTGTTACAAAACTTATTTGGTTATATTGTTACAAACACCTCGAATATTTATGTGTTTCGTTTTCTCGTAGTGCCCCAGATCCTATCCCCTGTATATGTAAAGAAATGACGCCCTGTGCCGCTGAGCATAATATTCCTTTCTGATAAATAGTTTCGATAATTGGGAGCATCATATGTTCACATATTGGGTCAATCAGGTCTTGATCCCCATTACTGTAACTATTCATCAGTAAAAAATAATTCCTATACATCAGCTTTTTGATGACTGAAAAAATTTTAACTTCTTACACGTCTATGAGATCAAGAGGAGGCATTATAAATGCACTTTTAGTGAGACAATTTCCCGACACGTTTGGTTTTCAGAATCTTGAAGGTAGGAAAGAAAAACAATGAGTTTCACAGTCCTGCATGTGTTGGGATAGAAATTTGATATGACTGTGGTAACAGCTCCATTTTTAGCCCGGTACTTCATGTGATAACAATAGTCAGTGCTAAATGCTGTTGTGCTAGTGAAAGGGCATGGAAATTATTGCAGAAAGAATATATAACAATGCCAATATTGACCTAACTTTCGCAAGTACTTTCGCAATTCAAACTGAATTATAGTGCTATTTCGCTATATATAAATCGAATAGTTATCAGGACCAACTAAATTGTTATCACTCTTTGTTTAGCAGACGCGTATGGTAGGAGAGCACATTGATACATATGTTTGTCCATGTAACAAGGAATGCCATTGAAATTATCTACGCGGGACAAACTACATGTACTACGAGGTTATAAACAATTTTTGAAACGTCTGGTACAAACAAAATACAGCAAAAGAAACCGAAGTACTTCTAAAAGAAAGCTGGATCGGCATGCCGTTAGCTACGCAGATACCCGCGCAGATATTCGAGATGTGAGTTATAGATGAAATAAGAACTTGTAGAAAGTTGTCTGATACGAGAAATAAGTAAAGAAAAAAATAAGCGGTGTGAAATGACGGCAAGAGGACTGTGGCATTTCAATAAAAATGCTCGTCTGTAGTCTCCCATTTACTATACAGTCAGTTTCTTTAGTACATATCAATAAAATAGTGCTCTGTTTAAGACATGAGTCGAGTTGGGAACTTCATCGATAGCTTAGCATACGAAACAGGCTTCTGCGAAGAACTAATAGCAGTTCTTGTTTCGCAATGCCTATCTACATCTACATCTACATCTACGTGATTACTCTTCTGTTCACAATAAAGTGCCTGGCAGAGGGTTCAATGAACCACCTTCAAGCTGTCTCTCTACCGTTACACTCTCGCGCAGGAAAAACGAGAACTTAAATTTTTCTGTGCGAGCCCTGTATTCTCTTATCTTATCGTGATGATAATTTCTCCCCTTGTAGGTAGGTGCCAACAGAATGTTTTTGCAATCGGAGGAGAAAACTGGTGATTGAAATTTCATTAGAAGATACTGTCGCAACGAAAAACGCCTTTGTTTGAATGATAGCCACTCCAATTAATGCATCATGCCTGTGGCACTATCTCCCCTGTTTCGCGATAGTAGAAAACGAGCCGCCGTTCTTTGAACTTTTTCGACGTCATCCGTCAGTCCCACCTGATGCGGAACCCACACCGCACAGCAATACTCCAGAATAGGGCGGACAAGCGTGGTGTAAGCAGTCTCTTTAGTAGACCTGTTGCACCTTCTAAGTGTTCTGCCAACGAATCGCAGTCTTTGGTTTGCTCTACCCACAACATCTTTGTGGTCGTTCCAATTTAGTTTATTTGCAATTGTAATCCCTAAGTATTTAGTTTAATTTACAGCCTCAAGATTTGTGTGACTTATATCGTAATCGAAAGTTAGCGAATTTCATTTAGTACTCATGTGAATAACTTCACATTTTTCTTTATTCTGGGTCAATTGCCACTTATCACAATCATTTTGCTATTCGTCTTGGTCATCTGATGGCTTTACTATGCGGTATGCGGTAAATGACAGAATCATCTGCAAACAATCTAGTAGGGCTATTCAGATGGTCTCCTACGTCGTTAATATAGATCAGGAATAATAAAGGGCGTATAACACTTTCCTGGGGAACGCCGGATATTACTTCTGTTTTACTCGATGACTTTCCGTCTATTACTACGAACTGTGACCTTTCTGACAGGAAATCACGAATCCAGTCGCACAACTTAGGCGATATTCCATAGACACGCAGTTTGCTTAGAAGACGCTTGTGAGGAACGGTGTCGAAAGCCTTTGGACATGTATTTTACGTTCACCACGAAACTGCAGTTTTAGGAATCCTGATCTAAGGCGTAGAAAACCAAGTTTCACATGTCAACAAAAGATTTCGTTTAAAAGCGGGAAGAGTGGTTACGCTGCCTTAACTAATTGGTTCCAAAGTAGAATGAGGCGTCATATAAAAGACAAAGCCATCGCAGTACAGCGGACGGTTGCGCCTCAGCTACGCTAGTGTGCTAGAACGCTACAGCGCAAAGCATGGTGTTTTTACACAGGGCGCAGCCCTACTCACGTGATACGTCGGCTGCCCTCGCTTGGTCCGTGTTGCTGCCGGTCACGAGCTCGCCCTGATCTAGACTACAGCTGAGCTATCAGACCCCTGCCACCCCCCCCCCCCCCTCCCCCCCTCCCCCCTGTCGCGCCCGACCACTTTCTCCAGCTGCGGCTTCCGTCCCGCCGTCCGCCGGTGCATACAAGGTCGACAAGTCAGGCCTTCACGTGACTGCTTCTCGTATGAGTGGACGCTCCTAGCCAACAATTACGTAAAGGTACTTGTTCCTGTCACGAGGTTTTGCAGTATCTTACCCTGTGACCATTAGTCATCTGCAAAATCACCACCACCACCACCATCATCGTCATCAGCATCATCATCGATATCAGCAGCAGTAGCAGATGCAGCAGCAGCAGCAGCAGTAGCTGCAGATCAACAGTTGAAGCAACAAGAGCAATAAAACCGCTCGCAGCATATAAGAAAGAGCCTTTGCGTTCTCAAAAGACATGTTTTCAGTAGAACAGGTTTCCTTCTTCCGTGCTATAGAGAAGAGGTAAGCATATATTCTTCGGTTCCCTCTTTCCTCTTTGGTCTGTAGTAGTGGTGGTGGTGGTAGTAGTAGCAGTAGTAATATAATTGTAGTTTTATCCATCCGTAGGTCTTTTTTACAACGATATTGTTCATGTCTTAATATTACAATTGAAGAAAAAAAATATAGCAATTCACATATACAGACATTTACAGATCTAGTAGGACAAGGATGGAACAGGCAGTCGGCCATCGCCTGAAGTAATTTAGCGATACCACAGAATAAATCAGGATGGCTGGATGATGATTACGGCCTCCACCCTCCAGAACGCAAGGTTACTGTGTTTATAACAATGCTACCTCACTCGGTTTACCACTAGTGTACAATACTGTTTTACGAATATTAATAATGAAACAATCTGACACTGGATTTTTAATTCATTTCTCACGCTCAGTCACTCTAAGCACTACACAAACTGTACACACATTCTTTCATAACACTACAGACACGCCATCAGCTGATGTCAGAACCATTTTCTGCATCGCAACTTCCTATTTGCTAACCTGAAAACCTTAGTCAGTATTCCTCTAAAACTAGTGAGATGTTGCGATCAGAAAGAGTACAAGGTGTTAAATTATACATTGCATACGGTTGGGAGTAGGTTTTCCCAGAACGGGAGAAGGAAAAAATATATTGCGAAAGAGTTGTATGGAAGTTAGACGTTTTATTATTGTTATTTCTATTTATGTCTGTTACAATTTTTACCAAATCCTTAATCTGTGTTAAGTACTCGTAATCCTTCAGTGTACAGAAAGTATTACATAACAGGTACATTTTCCCTGTCATTTCAAATAACTTTGTCTTTAGAAGTTCTTTAACCTCCTTTATTGTACAGTTTTATTCCTTGGTAAAAAGTGCTGCCTTAAGTTTTATGTTTATTCTTTCTTTGTAAATGTAAGTTCAGTTTTGATCATGTTCCATAGTCGTGGACAGAACTGTTTGTGGTGTAATTATCAATGCTATTTTTTGTGTTTGCTACTGACTGGTAAACATATTCGCACAGTGGAGTTAAATTCCCTACTGTTTGGAACAGATCTTTACAATGAGATCTACTACTAATATTGGTTACTATCCGTAAGAACCTTTCCTATAGTTAGAAAACTGTGTTCATATTTTGTACATTTGTTCTCCAGAAAAGAATGCCACAGCTAATAAATGAGTTTATCGCAATCGTTGGAGCAACAAACGAACTCAAACCATTAGAAACTAGAAGACACTGCCATTACACAGTGATGGTACGACTCTTAAGGGCGTAACATGTTGATGACATTCTCATTGCAAGTATCGTTGTGTGTTCGCAACACTTCAGCTGAGAATTCACATTCTTTCTTAGAAATTTACCATTTATTACTCAGTCTAAAGAGGTGCCATCTACATTTGATTTGACAGTTTGATTGTCCCCCTATTTCAAATAATTGATCTCCGTCTTTAGTATTCATTCTTGCCAAGATTTTCTCCCATTCATCTATGCACCTAACTTCGAATTAACGGCAAAAAGGCATATTTCTTAAAATAACGAACTGACAATCCGAAACTGTTGTCTAAATTAAATTGGTTTACATGTGTCGACAGTAGCGACGTTGCAACGAAAATTATGTCGGTAGGGAGCCAGGTCAGTGTTCTGTGGAGCTTGGATGTCTGTTTAAAGCATCTGTCGACAGTAAAAATTGCGTAAAAAATCTGAAATTAACGTACGGTGTGGATTTCTGAATCGTCTTTAAGAATGTTAAGAATCAGTTGGTAATTTTAACAAAGGCCGGTATTAATGTCAGTTCTTTTAAAACTGATGAGATTTTCCATCCAGAGAGCACTTACAGATCAAAGTCATCTACCCAGTTCCATACTGATCGTATTGGTATCGTAAGCGGGAATGGCACAAGAAGGCTGAGGTACCTAATTGCGTGTAACGAAACTGTTTCGTTGAGAAAGATCGAACTACAATTCATTCTGCCAATATTCGTACAAATGTTGAAATGATAGATATAGAAATAAACAATCACACAATGGAAATTGGTATAAAATTGCGCGCCTGGCCTAGACTGGATACCAGTACGCTTATGTACAGGCCACACGAAAAATCTCATTCTTTTAGCAATAGGTAATGGCAGTCGTTGGAGCAACCAACGACTCAAACCATTAGAAAAAGGAGACACACCTTTGAGATCCAAGCTGAATTACTGTGCACTTAAGGATTAACTAATGCGATGAATGTTAAGACTCTTGCTGTGGAAAATTGCTTAATACTGAGAATGAGATTAATTAAAAGTTTTAAATGAACCAAATAAAACACAAACATATGATGCACCTGGCTGTTTGACAGTTCTAGTGTAATAATATAAAAGTACACAAGATGGTTTACACTTGCCGTATAGATGCAACTGACTTCAGAAAGTATATACAGTGACTGTTTTCCTGACTGTTAGACTGAAAAACGTATGCATCTGCCACTGGGCTGATGGACTTGAGACACAGAACTGCAATGGTCTGACTAAATTCTGACGAAGGATTGTCTTAAGGTGCTGGTGCTACTAATAGTGCTCACCATAAATTATCAGCATGAGATATGCAGAGTGTTACCATCATGATTGGCTCTCTAAGTGCAGGGTGAGAGCAGTCCTTCTGCTGGCATGAACTCTAGAGCATGAGTCGGCTGCGTGAGTGGAGACTACAGCCCAGAGAGATATTTATTGAGTGCCAAGACCGGCGTAGAACTCCCGAAATTTCTCTCCAAATCGTAGAGCTTATTCTTTACTTCCCACCCGGCAAGACATGACCACCAATAGTCGTTTAAGGGCTCTCAGTCCACCAATGGCATGATTAACTCTTCTGCAAAGGTAATGCCAAGAAATATGTCCGATCAGTACCCCAGTGACTTTTCCCTGCGATCTGTCTTCCTAATGTTACAAGCGATTTTTACCAATCACACGTTTTGCTGCCCAGCAGATAGCCTCTCATCATAGTTCCTAAGGACCTACTTTGTTCGAGGCAAGGCTCTTATTTTGTGGAGTTCCATGTTCCTTTTAGAAAGAGATCGTTATCTGCTGAAGGTACTATTCCAGACGTGAGAGAGCACTGGTCTTCCACTGATGAATGTTCTTTCCCTCCGCACTGCTGAGCCGCTAGGCTGGAGCCGAGTCGGTAATGAACAACACCGGTCTGCAGAGACTCACTCGCTATAAAAATATGATTCAGCTGGATATTAGAAAATACTCATCTCATTCAGTTGTAGGTTTACTCATTGGTTGATTTATTCATTCATTCTGTTGAGGGACACCAGTCTGTGGATGCAACAAAATGGAAACAATGTATTCAGTCGCTTATACTTTTATGTATGAGTTAGACTATTATTCATTCGTTTCTTTTGAGTGAAACCAGTGTATGGTAGCAACAGAATGATTTCAGCCGACACAGTGCATTGTAATTTTGCGTGTTGACTCCGTTATTCGTTCTTTCTGTATATTCGTTCCTTCAACTGAGACAACTTTTTATTGTTTTCATGACAGAGCAGTTCTTTCATTCCTCTGAGTAAAGTAGTCTGCAATACTTCCACTGGCTGAACTCAGGCAGTGGTATTCAACCGTGCTACGCATACCCCTGGGTCGTAGCCCTACTCCTGGTGGTACGTAAGGACAAATCAGGGAATATGCCAAAGCTAAAATAGGCATTATAGCATTTTCATTTAAGCGTGTACTGAACAGATTAATTCTTCTTTTCATCATTTACAACTGATTAGTATATTGGTATGGGTTAAGTTGATCCAGATGCAATTAACGCATTATAATTATGGTGAAGTTGAGAATACAGAGTTGAAAATGAAGTTTCCCTTAGTGGTATGTAAAGCGGAAAGGAACATTGCCAAATTTAAGCGACTGTTTCATTCCGTTTTACTGAAAACGTTTGATGGTGTACATTAATTAAAAGTCTTTTGAATCTATCTCTCAAACATTTACTCAGATATTCTTTTGCGGGGAAGGTAAATATATTGCGCAAAAAATTACGTTACAATCTAAATACACTCCTGGAAATTGAAATAAGAACACCGTGAATTCATTGTCCCAGGAAGGGGAAACTTTATTGACACATTCCTGGGGTCAGATACATCACATGATCACACTGACAGAACCACAGGCACATAGACACAGGCAACAGAGCATGCACAATGTCGGCACTAGTACAGTGCATATCTACCTTTCGCAGCAATGCAGGCTGCTATTCTCCCATGGAGACGATCGTAGAGATGCTGGATGTAGTCCTGTGGAACGGCTTGCCATGCCATTTCCACCTGGCGCCTCAGTTGGACCAGCGTTCGTGCTGGACGTGCAGACCGCGTGAGACGACGCTTCATCCAGTCCCAAACATGCTCAATGGGGGACAGATCCGGAGATCTTGCTGGCCAGGGTAGTTGACTTACACCTTCTAGAGCACGTTGGGTGGCACGGGATACATGCGGACGTGCATTGTCCTGTTGGAACAGCAAGTTCCCTTGCCGGTCTAGGAATGGTAGAACGATGGGTTCGATGACGGTTTGGATGTACCGTGCACTATTCAGTGTCCCCTCGACGATCACCAGTGGTGTACGGCCAGTGTAGGAGATCGCTCCCCACACCATGATGCCGGGTGTTGGCCCTGTGTGCCTCGGTCGTATGCAGTCCTGATTGTGGCGCTCACCTGCACGGCGCCAAACACGCATACGACCATCATTGGCACCAAGGCAGAAGCGACTCTCATCGCTGAAGACGACACGTCTCCATTCGTCCCTCCATTCACGCCTGTCGTGACACCACTGGAGGCGGGCTGCACGATGTTGGGGCGTGAGCGGAAGACGGCCTAACGGTGTGCGGGACCGTAGCCCAGCTTCATGGAGACGGTTGCGATTGGTCCTCGCCGATACCCCAGGAGCAACAGTGTCCCTAATTTGCTGGGAAGTGGCGGTGCGGTCCCCTACGGCACTGCGTAGGATCCTACGGTCTCGGCGTGCATCCGTGCGTCGCTGCGGTCCGGTCCCAGGTCGACGGGCACGTGCACCTTCCGCCGACCACTGGCGACAACATCGATGTACGGTGGAGACCTCACGCCCCACGTGTTGAGCAATTCGGCGGTACGTCCACCCGGCCTCCCGCATGCCCACTATACGCCCTCGCTCAAAGTCCGTCAACTGCACATACGGTTCACGTCCACGCTGTCGCGGCATGCTACCAGTGTTAAAGACTGCTATGGAGCTCCGTATGCCACGGCAAACTGGCTGACACTGACGGCGGCGGTGCACAAATGTTGCGCAGCTAGCGCCATTCGACGGCCAACACCGCGGTTCCTGGTGTGTCCGCTGTGCCGTGCGTGTGATCATTGCTTGTACAGCCCTCTCGCAGTGTCCGGAGCAAGTATGGTGGGTCTGACACACCGGTGTCAATGTGTTCTTTTTTCCATTTCCAGGAGTGTATGTACAAATCGTAACCACCTGATAACATTGTACAGGATTTGAAAAGTAGCATGTAGTATTTATGGGCACTAGGAAGTACTATTCATATTCACATACCGGTGTTTCAGTTTCAAAGTTAAGCCTATGTAAGCAGTCTGCAACCACTTTCGCACGCCTCTGGACCGCCGGCACCCAAACCTCCAGAAGTGAGACACTCAGATCGGTACCAAACGTTGTGTGTCGATAGAGTAGCAACCAAAACTCCGATTCAGTTCGCACTGTGTGCTGTCGTCCAGCCGAACTGGCGTAAACGTTAAATAAAAGTAGCACCAGATCTATGATGCATAACAAAAGCATAACTGCGAGAAAGCACCACGTATAGTTCATAAACTACCGAAAAGAATGAAAAAGTTTATAAGAGAAATCACTCAAACACAAAGACAGAGTGGAAGCATATAGCTGACATATCCGTCACATACTTGTGTCTGTCCGTTTTCCCAAATTAAGCGAAACCGTTGAAACTCAGAGAGTGAGTGAAAAACATTCACATAGCTGATGTGGCCGCAGAGAATAATTTCTATCGGTTATTTCATTCGAGTGAAAATAACCGACTGAGCAATCACCTTGAGACGTGCTCTCTCCCAAATATGCGTTTTCGTGAACTTCGCTGTCTCTCCTGCGTTTGGTTTCCCGCCCTTGTCGCGGTTACGTCGTGGTTCTTCTTCCTTCTACGTGTGGCAGCAGTGGTGTGCATCGGTACTTGCGCCGTGTACAATCTTTGGTTTGGTGCATATAGTTTCCGGCAAGGAGGTCTGGACTGAGTCGGTCGGTTATTGCGGACGAGGGAAGTTATCTCCTCGCGGTGCAGTCGGCTGGGGCCGCTGACAGCCCTTGCGCAGTGTCGGAGCGTGTGTGGAGCTGTCCGATCGCTACGAGCTTCGTGGTTCACCGACCCAGGACATCAAAGTTGAGTATCAGTTTCAACTACCCAAGCCCCGTCTATTCATGTTGTGGTGGTTAGCTTCGGTGGTTTGCTGTTTGGGAGATTTTCCAGTGAGCAACTCCGAATGGTTCTACTGCTGAGATTTAGCCGCCATGCGGCGCAATTAACTATTTTGGTCGACTACGATTTGAGTGTACCAGCGGAATTTTCTGCCTAGTGGCCATTAGTGTTCCGGTTACCTGCCCTGGCCACTAACATAATTTCAGGCAGCGTCCTTTCCTCACCTATTGTTGGTGTCCAACATGATGTGTAATTTTGACAGCTAATACGTACTCCTTTGTGGATTATCACGTTTGTAACTTTGCTGGTTTGAGTTCTCATGTAGTGATTGACGGGAAGCAGGTCGTTGTGTCGGTCGGTCCGTGGCTGTCTCGTGGTTGGGTTCCGATGGATCAAGTATAGTTGGGCTAACCACCTGTCTCACCTACGTGAATGAGGGCAGACCGAGCTCCCTGGAGGCCTTCTGAATGCCACCGGTGTTTAATTATCTGTTGTCAGCTATTTTAAATTATAGGCTTATGGTTATTTGTCTTTTCTTAAAACTTTGCAAAATTAAATTTTAAATTTATCTTCAAGCTTAAACACTGCAGTCTTCTGCCTTTAAGGATTATGGTAATATATTTTGAAATTTTGAAGTTTAATTGTGGCCCTGAGCCATTGGTATTGCACTTGCATATGTTGCTTCTTTAAATTATTTAATTGCTTTCTTAATTGGATTTTCATCTTGTTGATTTTTAAGATTTCTTGTTGTTAAACATGTTGGCCTTCTGCCTTTACGGGTCTATGGTAATATCTTCTGAATTTTCGGAATTTGTGTCCCTCAGTCATTTGTGTTGCACCTTGTATATGTTGGTTTTTGGGGTTTTCATTATTTTCTTGGTTTCGTAATTGAATTTTTGGTTTTTAAGATTTCTTGTTGGGCTTCTGACTTCAAAGGTCTATGGTAATACATTCTAAAATTTTGGAATTTGTGGCCCTCAGCCATTTATATTGCACTTTCGTATGTTGTTTTTAATTATTTTATTGAAATCTTAATCAGATTTCAATCTTGTTCAGATTTCTTGATGGAGACCTTCAGCCGTGAAAGAGTTGCATTTGGTAAAGATTCGGCTGTGTGCCGTTTTGGTTGTAAAGGTTATTAAATTACAATAAATGACAATTATGAGCATAAACTGTCCTCAACACTTGGCCCTTTGCACAATCCTATTACCTGTTCTGCCCAGCGGTTTTAGCGGGCGTATCGCAGCTCATCAATCGACTGTTAAAACCAGTCAACTGAGCCTTTAGTATTTTGTGTGCTACGCAGGAGATAGTAGGTAACGGCGTCAGTGTTGACGCCGTGTTGCATGAGGTACATCCAAATTATTGGCTGTTAACCAAATTACAATGTTATGGAATACTGGACCAGTTTTGTGATTGGAGTGTTCAATTGGTTCCTTGCGCGAATAAATAATTAGATGCGAAAATAATGTAGTGGGGACGCCTGGCCGTCAACTTTGACATAAAAAATGTAAGTTATTACCTGTAAATAAGCAAACATAGCAATTGAGGACACACAGTCGTTCAAGCTCGTACTGATGCTCACGGACTCCAAAGCTTATTCCAAAAACTGTAACATTTGGCTTTTGATAAAAAGGCTAACACGCATATATTTCTATGTCTTGGGGGCCGTAACAGACTCATGCGGATGTTGGGCATAGTTGTGTGCTTACCCAACACGAAAGGGCATAATGGCGTTCTCCGCAATCAAAGCGTTGACCATCTCGTCAGGGGGAAAGAAAATTACGCCTAACTTTGGTTGACTATAGCTCAAGTTATTTTACCTATGCATTCTGCATGGGAGTTGTCATTTGGAAAAAAAGATTTTAACGGTGTTTTCAGTGGTTATAGCAACTACACTAATCAAGAATACTTATTTCATCCGAAGATGACTTGTGCGTTTACTGGGAAAACAAAAATTTAATTCCAATACTGATTCCGAGGATTCTTATTCAGTACATATTCACAGGGTGTTATGGGTATATGTGCACATATGCAGATACCTTTATTGGTGAGGGAGCTTGGTGCACTGGAAACATTCCATCAGTATTTACTTCATCTGCAAACTAATACATCTGTGAGCAGTGGTATGTATTCACGTTGGTTAGTACCTCCTGGTACATGTGCCAAGAGCCAGCCATTGATGCTTATTTTCCCCTGGGTAGCAGGTCAGGTGTTGAAGTGTGGATGCTTGGACACTAAATGGGTACTCTACACTGGGATAGTCCTCTTAGCAACAGAGTTAAGACTGTGCAGAAAACATGAGGTAGTAAAATGTGACATATTTGCAGAAAGACTGTTAGATACAGAGAAAAAGCTAACACACTGAAGTGAGTGTGTATTAAAGTACCAATGATAACAGTATTTGTACTTATAGGCTGGCTGGTTCAAATGGCTCTGAGCACTATGGGACTTAACATCTATGCTCATCAGTCCCCTAGAACTTAGAACTACTTAAACCTAACTAGCCTAAGGACAGCACACAACACCCAGCCATCACGAGGCAGAGAAAATCCCTGACCCCGCCGGGAATCGAACCCGGGAACCCGGGCGTGGGAAGCGAGAACGCTACCGCACGACCACGAGATGCGAGCGTACTTATAGAAAAACACTTTATACGTATGTATATTGTGGTCAGCAACATTCTGAAAAGCTTGTAATGCAGTTGCACGATAGGTTATGCTTGGAAATAAGCTCTGAGGAAAAAATTCGGTGTGCTGCCCGGTTTCTGAGTCAAAATTGGCAACTGAAGTTAGCCAATTAGCCCGATGCACACGCAGATTCAAGTGGCCAGCCAGAGACAGTGCCCAGGCGTGTCCTTCGTTTCATTTTCTAACACGGAACAACGCAATGATACAAAAATAAAACATTGGATGGTAGTAAGGATCGAAACCGAGCCGGGCTGAGCAATTTCGTACGCTATGACGTGCGTTATGAGAACTGATTCTAATGGTATCTGGTGGGCCACTTGAATTTGCATCCGCAACCACCTGATTAGCTAACTATACTGCTAATTAATTCGAAAATATGTGATTATTCTGCATTGGACCTAATGTTTATAACCGACGCAATCGTCCAGCTTTAATATTTAAGTTGCTGTAGATACCATGGCTCTAGCCCGGATCGGAAAGTGGGTCGTTATTTTGTGTTTATATTTTACGTTCAGTGTTTATCCTTGTGCTTCGAACTTTTACCATTGTCCTATAGTGAAATATACAATTTTGTTAACTTGACACTATTGTAACAACTGCTGCCTGTATGATGTTCGTGTTTTGTGTTTTTATTGTAAGTTAAAAACTTATGTTTGTAAGACATTTGGAAATTTGTGTCAAGGTCTTATGCGACCAAACTGCTGGGGTCATCGGTCACTAAGCCTGTACACTGCTTAATCTTAGACTAACTAACGCTATGGACAACATACTCACCCACGCGCGAGGGAGGACTCGAACCCCAGACGGGAGCAGCCGCACGGAGAATGAAAAGGCGCCCTAGACCACGCGGCTACCCCTCGCGCCTTTGCAAGACATATTCTCATCGTTGTTCAACTGTGAAATCTGCAATCACGTTAACGTGATACTGTTGTAGCTACTACTGTATAGTCATTTTCGCCCAAAGCCAAAATAAATAAATAAAAATTACAAATAATAAGAAAGTATCAAATATGGTTTCACTGTGAGAACGACAATGAGTCACCATTTTAGAGCATGTTCCAAGAGCGGCCTAAAGTGGATGACCACAAATAGTTAACTGTGCGGAAAGCGGTTACCAGACAGATTCATTTAGAAGAAGCCTAAGAAAATTCATCAAATAGCTTACAAAACCATATTTAATCGGTTCATGAATACTGCTTGTTAGTATGAGGCCCTTACTATAGAGCTCCAGGGTAGAACTACGTACATGGTTGGTCACCGTATAAAGGCACATTTGCATGCCGTGCGTGAGTTTCCTCGGAAACGCGAAATCTTAATTAAATAATTAATCTGTGACAAATAAATAAAGCCTATGGCACAGAACTGCAGCGCTGTGTCGCTGATAAAACAAAAACGCAATTGCGATACTCTTATGTTTCTTTAAGAAGGAGAGGTCTTGGACAAGTGGTGCGGGTAGCACGTATATTTCATTGACTGGCACACCGCCATATTTGATGTTATATAAGAACACTGCGAGTTGCAATCTTACTAGGCACTCGATTCCGTAAAGAATTTATATTTATGAAATAGACAGTCACCTCTGTACGACGTATTGACATGGCTGGCTAATTATTCTAATATTGAGATTTAGATTTGAGTCCGCACCTACCGCAGCAGTCTTTGGAAACGATTTAAATACGAAGTCCGATTATTTGAGTCTTATTTCACGGTCAACTACGAATAACATTGCATTTGCGAAAAAGCCATTGTCAAGCGTCTGATACCGAATAATTAAACATCCACGTTCCAGATAAGCAAATATTAATTACATCCAATCACTATCATACATATTTAATAATGTAATATTTTATTTTATTTTTTATTTATTTATTTTATATTGGCGACTGCGTGTCGGACTTGTTATTTTGTCATTTGTTACTGTTCTCTTTGTTTCATGTGAAAAATCAACTTTCTGGACCTGGACTTGAATATATGAGAAATAACAAAAATCTGAAGATATTTTCCAACTCTAAAATTTTGCGGGAAGACGCAATGAAGCTTCCAGCAAAATAAGGTAAGACGCAGCATCTTTGCATTGGCAGGCTTGACCAGATGCATAATTCAGTGTATTAGTAGATTCTGTAGTATTTCTTTCGCGCGTAGCAGTTTTCAGTGATAAATTTCATTCTCAGTACTTTTCCTTAAACAATAACTTCTGCAACAATACCAATACACGAGTGTACAATATGGCCGACTTCTGTACGATACGTTGTAACATGGACAGCAGCCATTAACAATAATCCCATGTTCAGTTTACATTTTTAAATTAACAAACAGCCATTGTTGCTACGAGCGATTCATGCTCAACTGCATTTTATTTTAAAACCAGTGTCAAACATTATTTTCTTGAAACATATATCACGTGTGGCATGGTCATAACTAGAAAACAGTACGCAAAGATGGAACAGCAAAGACATACTAGTCAGACGCAATCCGACTCGGACGAGAGACAAATGTTAGAAAATGACTTTACGACAGCAACCGGTAGTGACGATTCATCAAATATTGACGCAAGTGTTAACGGAAATTTTGACAATAGGCCGTCCACCACAAAAATTTCAAAGTCTCAGTCAGAGCCCATGTTAATACATGACGTCACGTCTAATGACGCGGCGGGGGCAGAGACCTTGCAAACAGTAAACATTGCCAACATGTTACAAATGCTAATGAAACACAGAAAATATGGCAACCTTAAGGATGCAGAACGCGGAAAACATGGCAACCTTAAAGACACAAAATGAACAGTTAAAGACACAAAATGACGAAATTAAATCTGATCTCATAGCAATCAAGACAGGTAGTGACACTTTGTGTAAACGTGTGGAACTTATAGACGCCACACTGACCAAACAGATGACTGAACTCTGTACGAAATTTTCCAAGCTCAATACGATACAAGAAAAGACTACAAATGACGTAGCACTTTTACAGACACAATTAAAAAACCTTAATGTCACGTGTGAAGCTCTTACTGAACAAATTCAAACATATCCTTCAGTACCCGACAACCTTGAAAAACGAATTACTGACGTGCAGAATAAATTTGACGATGTTGAACTTGACTGACATCTTACAATCTGATGCCACAGCTCATTTTCAAAATATTAATAAGGAATTTCATGATTGGGTAGAGAACAAAGACAAACATTTTGATAGATGCATACGTGAAAATTTAACAACAATTGTGCACGACTCCGTAGCGGAATAAATCACTAATAACAAACAGCTGATTAGTGACGCAGTACAATCCGTCACTGCATCCATGAGACAATTCACCGATCAACCACAGTCTGAATGTAACGAAAATATCAAAATGTACAGTTCAGAAACCAATATACACTCGAGTATGACGCCAAACACACAAGAACAAAACACACCACGACTACAACACATACCACGACGTGCAACCACAAACACAAGCTATTATCATGGTAAACCACAGCAACATTATCGTAATTACTCGCCAGCTGAACATTGCAGTAATTACAGTGGAACAAATCCATATCATAATGCAAAGGAAGAAGAAAGCTTAATAAAACACAGGCAATTTCAGGCTTTTATCCCAGAAAAACGAACCATTCATCCGGTGATTTTTCTTAAATCTTTTAGTAACGCATTTCCACGCACTTGGAGTGACCGGAAAAAGATTTCATATATTGTCGGTTACATCCAAGGCGATGCAGCTGTCTGGGCATACAGTCAAGCTGACGTATGTACCACGTACAGTGAGTTTGAGCGTGCCTTTCTGAACAAATTCTGGTCGCAATCCGTCCAGGAGCGACTCAAAAGACAAATTTTAGAACCTGAAACTTTTAACAGTAAAAATGGTAACTTACGCAGATATTTTGAAAAATACTTGAACATGGGACATTTTTTGGACGAACCAGTCGCAACACGCGATATACTCCGTGCGTTGAAGGCCCAATTGCCTTGCAACATTAAAGAAAAACTCTTACATATTCCGGATGACGATCCAGATTATTTTTTAACAGCTTTAGATTCGGTTGACATGTTACTAGAAGATCAGCGCGTCGCGCGGCAAAACAGCAGCCACAATGTTTATACTAGTGGTATGCAAAACATGCAAGCTTGCCAACTCAATTCTGGCGTGCCCACAGTTGGATACGCGGTACAGCAAAATCAGCAAACTCACATGCCGTCTCAATACGGAAATCAAAATCAACACGCGTATTCCAATACAAACAGTTACAACAGTAATAACACTCCATGCGGCAATCCATACAAAAGGCACCGTGATAATAACAACGGTAATAACGGATACAAATGTAACAACAAAAACACAAACAGAAATAGAAATAGAAATAATAATAACTACGAGCCAAGACAGCATCAAGGCTGGACTCGTAGCGATCAATACTTTCATTCAAACACTGCTGTACCACAGCAGCCACCAGGACAAAATTGGAGCATACCTTACGACCGACAGGTAAGTTATAATGCGCAACGGCAGCAACAACCGCAAAAGTTTGGAGACCACAACAGGCAATATCCGAATGTGAATATAATAGAAATGACACCTGATACACAACCTCAATCTGTGTCAGTACCTAATACAAATGCTAATCCAACAAACTAGAAACAGTCACTTCTATGCCCCGGGTCGTGGCTGAAGAATTCTTGGGGGGCGACTTCAATGTTAATCATTTATTTGACACCACAATTGAACAACAAAATATTGATATGCCTAATAATTCTAAACAGAAAGTACCTGTTTTATTTATAAGATACAACCACAATGTCAATATATCAGATGAACTTTTGCAAGACAGTACACAATGTCGTTCAAACACAAATGAAATTGTTTTAGCATCTACTACTGGTGTAGTAGGTGGGATTCCAACTACTATTATCTTAGATACAGGTGCAGCTGTGAGCGTTTTGTCTTTTAATTTCTATAGAAAGATGTGGGAATTGGAGCCTGTGCCTGAGTTTCCCGTCCAAAACTGTAAAATAACTACTGCTCTAGGTAATAAGTCATGTAGGGTTACGAAGCAAGTTTTTGTAAACATTAAAATAGGTAATGGAACCGTACAATGGCCATTCCTGGTTGTACAAAACCTTGTGACAAATTGAATATTAGGAATAGATATTATGAGCGAGAAGGACTGCATTATAGACTTCTCCAAAGGTAAATGTATTTTAAATGATAAAAGCAGTGTAATTATTATTGATTTGGACAGGAGAACTCTAAATCATGACAAACACTGTACAGGATACAAGGTTCAGTTAGTACTTGACAATGACATTCAAGACATGCAAACACACTCATCTGACACAGAGCTAATGGACTTGAAAACATTGCTTGATCATAAGATAAATGAAGCCACAGCTCTCAGTGTACATGAACGTATAAAACTACAGGAAGTGTTATCCAAATATTTACAAGCTTTTACCAAACGATTAGGTGTTATCAACACGTAAGTGTACAAGATTGAAGTTAAGCCTCACAAGATCTTCTACCACAAGACATATAACGTACCGTTATCTCAACGACCTGCTGTGTGGCAAGAATTAAAACAAATGTTAGACTGGAAGGTCATTGAACCATCAACCTCACCTTACTGTAGTCCTCTACTTGTTGTCAAAAAATCAAATGGTAGCATTAGGCTAGTGTTAGACGCACGAGTAATTAATGAAATAATTTTACCGGTTCACACAAAACCCGAAAATTTAGAAAAGCAATTACAGAAATTTCTAGATGCAAAATATTTTTCCACAATAGATCTCGCTAATTCATTTTGGCAAGTAGGTATCACTCCTGATTCTCGGAAATATACTGCATTTATGTTCGGGGGGGGCGAACCTATCAGTTTTGTGTTCTACCCTGTAACCTCCCTACAAAAATTTAAATGAATGACAATATTATTTAAGAATACTAATGGACATTGCGCTAAGCGTAACCTGCCCACAATGAAATGTACTGACAATGGCAACAAAAAATGTGAAATTCGCAATCTGACTCAAATATAAATTCCTCATGAAAAATTAAAGTCCATTCAGTGATAAGAAAATTTAATTAAACCGAAATATCGGTATTTGGCCCTGTGTAAAACAATCAGAATTAAAGTCTTACCTCAGAATAAATGGATGTCACATTTCTGCTCTTGTTGTTGCGCACCGCTTGGAGGGACTGCATTGCAAATAATAATATTCTCTTTTTTTGTGATTTTAGTGAAATTTTTCTTCAAAAGAAGTGGAATGAAATGGGAAGTGCAACGAAATCTTTACTTCAATAAAAAATTAAATTTTTGAAAAAATGCTTTTGAAATAAAAATTATTATTGGGGGACTTGTTGGAGAATAATTACAATAAATAAATTTTTACATTATCTAATGATTATATTAATTAATGGTATACCTTATTCACCATCTTGACCAGTGTTGCCGACCGCCTACATCACACAACCGCACTGGGCTGCTACTACTGACCGACCGCTCTGCATGACGACTATTAGCGTACAGCACGCGACGACTACTGACAGAGTACTGCTCTCAACTAGACAGAGCTACAGACTCGCAACGACTCACTGACAGACTGAGAACCGCTCGCAACACTCGCGCGGTCAAGCGCAAACTCTCTGGTCACAGATGCTACAATGCCTCGCCATCGCTGTTATATTACATACGTGTTTCATAACCCTCCACTGGGGGGGCAAAAATTTGGCAGCGATGGTGAGTCATTTGGACTTGCCAAGCGCGGCAAAATTTTTCTTTAATTAACAAAATCCTACAACTTACAGAATATTTAAATGTTGTGCACACGCACTAAGTACAAAATATATCAGACAAAGACAAAATGTGAATACTAAACATAGTAGCAAATCAGAAAAATGTATATACAAATTTTTTGACAGATAAAGTGCACAGGCACTGAAAAAATTCTTTAGCATATTCAGAACAAATAAACAGACTGGCAAAAAATATTATGTTGACAAGTGACATGAGTGTACTTAATGAACATATCAGGAAATCATAAAAGTTATACAAATCATATTGAAAAATGAGAAAAATGCACAGGCACTGAAGTTCAGTAAAAAACATATTAACACCTAACAGAAGTGCTCATGCACTGTAGTTCAGAAAATAAAAAGTGTATATACAATATAAAAGACAAAAGTGCACATATACTGTACTTCAGAA
Organism: Schistocerca americana; assembly: GCF_021461395.2. Classification (NCBI taxonomy): domain Eukaryota; kingdom Metazoa; phylum Arthropoda; class Insecta; order Orthoptera; family Acrididae; genus Schistocerca; species Schistocerca americana. The sequence continues at coordinate 685,338,148 of NC_060121.1, read as the reverse complement.
CAAATCAAAAAAAATGTCTTTAGCATTTTGGTAATAAATAAACATAATAGCAAAAAAATCATGTCCAAAGTGCACACGCACTGAAGAAATGTCTTTAGCATTTTCACAACAAATAAACATAATGGCAAAAAAAAATCATGTCGACCAGTGCCATAAGTGTACTCGCACTGGAGTTCAACAAATCGAAAAAATGTATAACCTATGAACATAAATGATGTTACCAAAAAAATGATTTTCTTTATGTGACAAGAATCAGGATAGGAAAGGGAAGGATTGCATCATGGTTGTAGCACTTTAGATTGCACACAGCTGCTCTGAAAGTCCATATCTTTCCACAGAAGTACAACACCAAGTGACACAACTTGAAGATCTTTTCCCATCAGAATTTATCAGTGTAGACAAGACACTGAACTGTCGTAGTAATGTTCCATGTTTTCATTTTGGCAGTACATTAGGTACACCAAAGAATGGGACCATAATAACGTCTTCATTGCTCACGGTGGTGGACAGCATGTCGTGTCAACACCACGCTCTTACAAGGCACACCAACGTAGAATTAGTGCAAAAACCAAATATAGTGCTCCATGATCACTAGGATAAACAGGACAAATGGACATTGCAGTAATTTAGGGTAGTCAGCTTATGAGGTGAAGGACATCAAGTCACATAATATCGACAATTACAGACTTAATTAGTAGTTTGTGGCATTCATAGCCCAGTTATTGAACATTTCTGTACCAAGTATGTAGTATTACAGAAAAATGTTCATTAATTGTTTTACATATAATCAGTAGCCTTCTTTTCCTGGTTACAAAGTATTATGAAATAATCGCATTCTTTTCAGTTACAGAGTATAATTAAGAATCATTAACCTTCTCCTAATTACAGTTAATTAATCGTTTGTCATTCCAATAATAATCATTAGCCTTTTCCTAATTACAGTTAATTAATCATTTGTCGTTAATTAATCATTTGTCTAATTACAGTTAATTAATCCTTTGTCGGTAATTAATCATTTGTCTAATTATAGTTAATTAATCATTTGTCGTTAATTAATCATTTGTCTAATTACAGTTAATTAATCATTTGTCGTTAATTAATCATTTGTCTAATTACAGTTAATTAATCATTTGTCTAATTACAGTTAATTAATCATTTGTCGTTAATTAATCATTTGTCATTCTAATATAGTAAGAATCATTAGTCTTCTCCTAATTACAAAGCATTATTAAACAGTACCATAGTTAATTAATTATGTGTCATTCCAATCTATTAAGAATCACTAGCTGGCATCATGGGTAATCGTATTACAATAAACAGTGGCGGTCCTTGGCCAGTTACAAAGTATATTTAGTAAGACAGAATAATGTTCATCAGAAGTCTGAGTTGAAAAGGAGAGTCAATTATTGGCCTAGCATCAACATAATACATTGAGTGATACAAATTATTGGCACTCATTGGCCATTAACCAAAACATGAAAACTCAACATGGAAAACAAGAGCTAATTAATGGCATAATTAATAACAATTCATCGAGCGACATTAATTATTGGCACTCAGTGGCCAGCAAGTATTGAATGGAATAAAACATAGTTCATCATTCAGTATTACTCAGATCATTACGAAGTCATTATTAAAAATCAGTTAATTACAGTCAAATCATTAATAATCACAGGCATTATAAGTAGTATCATTACAATAAACAGTGGCAGTTATTAGCTAGTGACAAAGCATTATTTTAAATATATACTTTTTTTTTTTTGTCTCATTAAGAAGTCATTACTCAAGCGACATACTATTCAGAGCTAATCAGCATTACTCAGAACTTTCTCAAACTGGTATCACTACTTGGGACTGGCAATAATTTTTTTTTTTTTTTTTTTTTTTTTTTTGTTAGCAATGCATTGCGTTGGGATCGATAGTTAATTGCTGAGACATAACACTATTTGCTTTTGACCTGTTGCTGCAAATGAGGATAAGTAACGTCATTCGTCATGAGTCAGCTGTAGCAAGGTTATGTAACAAGGCAGTATATGTGATCACATTTATAAACGATAGACACAAATGGGTAAAAATATAAAAATGCAAGTACTAGAACAGGTATAATAAGTAACAGGTTTAGTAAGTATCATGAAAAACTTCTCCTGGAAAAATTACAAAATGGATTATTGACCTGAAAGAAGAAACGCACACTATGCTGAAAAGTAGTGAACTTCGAATTAACAGGTAGCGAAATGTGTATAAAAATGTGTTTCATAGCTGTCCTTTCCAAAACTTTCCGTCATCCTACTATGCAATATTACACCTGCTGTCAAAGCAAACTGCAACAAATACTTAAATAACTACATAACATAAATACATAACTTCAACATTATCCTCATCTGTAAAGAAAACTTCATTATCCATATCATCATAGCTTCACTATTATCATCATCTGTAAAGAAAAACTTCATTATTCATAACATCATATCCTTCATCATTATTCATCAGTATTCATTATCATCTGCAAAAAATCACTTCATTACTCATTATACAATTATTCCTTATCTCTAGCATATTTCATCACTAAAACTAAGATGGGTAGTTCAGTCTGACAGCCTGCATCAATCACCTTGTAATCTGAAAGAAAAAATTAGTTAAGACTGCTATTCTGTGATGAGTATAGTATATTCTTGTTAATCCTGATCCATTTACTCTTCCCCATAAAGCTATTGCATCTTCTTTCGTTTATTCCGTAGGTGAAATTCCCATTTCTGTTGAATTTATTTCTTACATGCATCATTTCTTTCTGAAATTGATGACAGAGATTAATGTCCTGCATTTAAATCATATACCCACTAAATAATGACTGGTTTATGGTAACATACTTAAGCATACAGCATAACATGACAGAAAACGTAATATGTCAAAAACATTGACAGTGTTCAAATGCAAAAATATACACAGAATAATACAATGCAGCAGCAAAAAAAAAATGTGAAACAGTCACGATGTTGAGATGTCATAAGGCAAAAAAAATGTCAAAGTCGACTGGTGTGTGTTATATCTTAACTATTTCATAGTGCATACAAACAAAACTGGAGTACAATCATACACACAAAAAAGTGGAAAATGTGCACGGTCTGATGTGTAACGACAAGAAAAGCGACCTGCTAACCTTACCTTGCCGGGCACTTGCCAAGAACAAATACGATAATCATCAGTAATTAGTCACGTGAAATAATTGCATTAGTAAATGGCATCATAGTGTGTTGAATCATACAGTGGTTTCACTCAATAAACGGTTTAATGTTTGAGACATGGTGATTGCCTTTCGATTTTCTAGTTCTCAAAGTTTCGACGTGTACAACATTGGGGTGAGGGATGCTGCGAATCCGATATGGACCTGCGTATAGAAGTTCAAATTTACTGCACTTACCTTTTAATTTACTGGATAAATAGTGTGTACGTACTAATATCTTCTGTCCAACGTGAAAGTCGCGGCGTGTACAAACCTGTTTTTGCTGTCTTCTCCGGCGCTCTGCGGCACGTTTGATGTTGTTCAGCGCAATGTCAATTATTTCGTGGTGTCGTAATCGACGAAATGTAGGAAATGTTATTAATTCTTTAATTTTGTTAGGTGGTTCAGCATTTTTCAGTATAACAGACGGAGATAGCATAGTGGATTCATTTGGTATGGAATTAATTACATCTTGGAATGAGAATATGTGTGTGTCCCAATCAATATGTCTTTTGTGGCAGTATATTCGGCACAGTTTACCAATTTCTTTCATTAATCTTTCACAAGGGTTCGAAGAAGCGTGGTACTTGGATATATAGATCGGAGAAATGTTTCTGGCTCGTAACATGCGTGTCCATACGCTACTACGAAATTGAGATCCATTGTCAGAAATTACTTTCATTACATGCCCTACATGAGATAGAAAATGTTTTACAAATGCTTTCGAAACAGTTTTAGCAGTAGCTTTGCGTAATGGAGTGAAAGTAACAAATTTTGAAGTAAGCTCAACAGCGACAAATATGTAGCAAAAACCTCTGTTAGTTCTGGGAATCGGACCAAAAATATCTACTGCGGCCATATGTCTTAATTTAACAGGTACAATGGGATATAAAGGAGGAATATGTGAAGTGGTGTCTGATTTAGCTTTCTGGCAAATTTTACAAGACGCTAAAACTCGTCGTATACGTTTCTCCATGTTGGTAAAATAACAGTTCTGTCTCAGTATAAGAAAACATTTTCTTGCTCCGTAATGTGCGTAGCTTAAATGAGTGTACCAAATTAATTTGTTGACCAGTTCGTCAGGAATGCATAATAACCAATTGTTGCTGTCAGGATGAGAGCGGCGAAACAGAACGTCATTGCGTACAGTGTAATGGTTTCTAATCGTAACATTTTTCCTATCTTGCCAAAGGTGTTTAATTTCTTTCCACACATTGTCTTTATTTTGCTCCTTTGCTATGTCCTGTAATGACGACGAAATAAAATTTTCAAATGCTACTTGTTGAATGTACATGACACTGAAATTTGCTTTGCAGAAGTTGGTTGCTACGTCTTGCTGATTGTTGCCGAGAGAACGCGATAGTGCGTCTGCTATAACATTTTGTGTGCCGGGAATGTGAACAATCGTAAAATTAAATTCTTGCAAATAAAGTTTCCATCTGCTTAATCTGTCGTGAGTAAATTTAGCTGAAAGCAAAAATTGTATTGCTCTGTGGTCTGTGTAGACGGTGGTATGTCTACCATAAAGAAAGTGCCGAAATCTCGTAAAAGCCCATACAACACATAATGTTTCCAATTCTGTAACAGAATAATTTCGTTCAGCGGGTGACAAAATGCGACTTGCAAATGCGATGTTTTTAATTACTATTGAACCGTCTTCTTCGATTTCCTGGAAAATGTGTACGCCTAAAGCGGTGTTGGAACTGTCAGTGGCAATGGAAAAATTTCTGGTGAGATCTGGGTGCGATAATAGTGGTGCATTCAACAGAGCATGTTTCAGGTTCATGAATTCAAAATGTGCTTGCTTATCCCAAGACCAAATACTGTTTTTACCTGTTAATTGGCATAATCTGGGTGTGTCTAAAGCAGAGTGATAAATAAATTTACGAAAAAAGTTAATTAAGCCCAAAAAACTGCGTAATTGCTTCTTTGTCGTAGGAACAGTAATATCACGTAGAGCTTGAAGTTTTTCTGGATCAGGTGCAATGCCTTCTGCTGAAATTACGTGTCCAAGAAATTTTATGGAAGTTTTGCCAAAATGCGATTTACTGAGGTTAACTGTAAGTCCTTGTGCATGAAAAGTTTGTAACAGTTGTTCAAGAATCAGATTGTGTTCAGACCAGTTAGCTTCTGCGATAAGAATGTCGTCTACATACGTCGTGATTCTGTCTCTAAGTTCTGTCGGAAGTATTGTGTTCAAACCGCGAATAAAAGCTGCAGAAGAAATAGTTAAGCCGAACGGTAATTTGCAAAATTGATAACAGTCGCCGAAACAGAGAAAAGCTGTATATTTTCTGCAATTTGGATGAAGTTGAATTTGCCAAAATCCCGATTTCAAATCTAGTGTAGAATAAATAGCTGTACCGTGAAATTTCTGTAAAAGTTCCTCTAATGTCTGTGGCCGATCTGTTTCATTAATAATAATGTCATTAATGTGACGTGAATCAAGTACAAGGCGAAGTGAGCCATCTTTTTTCTTAACAATATGCAGCGGGTTTATGTACGGACTAACTGCTGGTTCAATAATTCCTTGATCAAGCATATCCTGCAATTCTTTTTTAACTTGTTCTCTGTGAATATATGGAATGGGATAATGCTTTGCTTTAAATGTGTCGTGCGGTTTGACTTGAAATTCATACATAAAGCCGGACATAGTACCAGGAATGTTGTCAAAAACTGGAGCTTGCTGTAAAAGAATTTTGTGTAATTGCGTTCGTTCGTCGTCTGTAGTTGCACTGCTTTCTTTAACCTTATCAGAAATCAATTGCATTACGTCGAAGTCAGCTTCGTCTGGAGTATTATAGTTGTGTACGTACGTATCCGTGAACAATGTGGGATTACAGTCTATGTCACGTGTTGCGGAAATGACCTCTGTGCGGTTAATTGTTTGCTCTTCCGCAGATAGTGAGTGCTGAAATTCTAAAGCAAGTTGTACGTTTTCATCCTTTAACATTAAATAAGAATTCTGAAAATCGATAACTGCGTCGTGTTGTACCAGAAAATTCGTGCCTAAAATAATGTCTGCTGTCAATAAAGGAACAATCCAAAAATTAGAGTGGAAAGTATGACCTCCAATACAAAATGATAAATGCGTCTGTAATTTAACGTCTACTCCTTTACTCGATACTGCTCCCTTCACTTTTGTTTTGCCTAAAGGTAATGTCGGATAGGTTGGTTGGTTGGTTGGTTGGTTGTTTTGGGGAAGGAGACCAGACAGCGAGGTCATCGGTCTCATCGGATTAGGGAAGGACGGGGAAGGAAGTCGGCCGTGCCCTTTGAAAGGAACCATCCCGGCATTTGCCTGGAGCGATTTAGGGAAATCACGGAAAACCTAAATCAGGATGGCCGGACGCGGGATTGAACCGTCGTCCTCCCGAATGCGAGTCCAGTGTCTAACCACTGCGCCACCTCGCTCGGTGTGTCGGATAGGTATTCTCTTTGTTGCACTCATTAAAAGTCTCCTCATTTATTACTGATATAGGTGATCCGGAATCAATTACTGCTGAGAATTTCGATGAACCAATTTTAATTTCGATAACAGGATGTGAAATGGTTTTCTGAATAACTGGTCTTTCCTGTAAAAGAGTGTCTCTGATGTCGTCAAAAGTAATTACATTTTCGTGAACAACATTTTGCGTGTCTAAGGTAGTGCTTGTATTATTGCAAGTTGCGTCCTGTACATTATCTAGTCAGATTCTATCTGACGTGTTATTATTATTAGGAGGATTCTGTGGCATTTCGACTATTTGAACTGTCCTATTACTTCTTCCAGACGTGTTACGCTCTGGATGGTACCTACTGTCGGGTTCATTCATGACAATATGTTCTTGCGTATGATTTTGCTGTTGGTGAGACCGACTGTTATTATATGTGCGCTGGTAATTGTGCTCATCGTTTTTACGTCTGTCGTAATAGTCAATTCCTATACGGTGTATTGCGATGGGAATTGAAATACTGTCTTCTTTGTACATAGTTGTTTCTCTGCTCCCGTGCGTTACTATTTGTTGGACCAGGCGCTATACGTCCACGCGGCGAAACATTAAAGCCTGGTTGACCTTGTGTATTCCATTGTTGGTTAGGTATGTTAACCGGCTGGTGTTGATGTTGATGTTGTGAAACACCTCTATTGTTACTAAAGTGTTGTTCCTGTTGCTGCAAATTTTGACGGTATTGATAATTAGAATTTTGACTGTTATTAAAGTTTTGGTAGTTGTCGTTCCTAAAACGTCTGTTATCTTTCCGATTGGAATTACGTCCCTGATCATAATTGCAGTACTGTTGTTGACCTTGGTTGTTACTCAAAAAGTTTTTGTTTACAAAAGAATAATCAGATTGCTGTACTTCCAAGAGCTGTAAAAGATCTCTGAATGCTGAAATGTTTTCTTTTTGCTGACCCGTTAGAAGTGACACTCGTAATGACCGTGGTAATTTGGAAATGCATAATTGTATAAGTGCGGATTCACTGTACGGTTCACTCAGGTATTGGTTTTGTTGTACCATGTGCTCAAAAAATTGCGTCACACTGGGAAAATTTGAGTTCTCGTAATTCGGCAAACTAATTAGTTGGTCTTTAATTCCGCGCTGTGTCGTCTTCGACCAGTACGCTGACAGAAAAGCATTCTGAAATTCCTCTACTGAGTAGCATTGCCTCGCGATCGGTCTCATACGGGTTGCCGGTTCGCCTTCCAAAAAACTGCAAATAAATTCAAGTTTATGTGTTACAGGCCAATTCGGTGGAAGAGCAAAGCTAAATTGTTGAATCCAATCCAGTGGGTGAATCTGCGTTCTATCGTTTTTAAAAACTTTAAACTTTCTCACTGACAGAAAATGTTTGTAGTCGAAATTATCATCTCTGTGTGATGGAACAGGTTCAGGATCGTAAGAGAATCTATTGAACTGTGGTTGATCGGAATCTAAGTCCCGTACTCTCTGTAGATTACCCAAATTATACGCGCTGCGCGAGTCTGACACATGTTCATAAAGTGGCGTCTGTTGTGGCATGTTATTAACTGAAATGTTTTTCATCTCTGTTACTTCTTGTTGTAAATTTGATAACTTCCTACGTAACGTGTTGTTAGATGAATCGATCTCATTAATTGTCTGCTGTAAATTTTGAAATTCAGGTGTTTGGATAAATGAAACCGGTGCAGTATCGTCTGATTTATTGTCATTAGTATTTTCGATAACATCAATACGACTGGCCAATTCATCATATTTTTCAGTCAGTATTTTAACCTGATCATCGGTTTTAGAATCAGACGCATTAATCTGTTTTTGCAACTTGCGCGTAGTTTCGCTCAGTTTTTTAACATCAGCTTTGATAACATCACAATCCTGTGTTAGATCTAATTGTTCGAATCTATCTGTCACTGTTTGAATATTTACTGTGTGTGTATCTGTTTTTAATTTAAGATCAGAAATTTCATCCCGTAATTCCGCGTTCAACTGTTCTATGGTGTTAATTTTGTCGGACACTGTAGTAATATTATTGTCTACATACGTCTTCGCTTTCGCGAATATTTTACGTTTGTCCTCTTGTCTTTGTGCAGTGATTGTTTCCATGACTTGTCGTTTTACTTTGTTTTGATCCTGAATAAATCTGCGGAAACGCGTATCACTGTTCTGTATGTGCTGATTAAAGCGCTCGTTAATCTGAGTGTTCTGCTGTTCGAATTTCGTGTCTATCTTTGCGTCCATAGTGCGCGAAAGTTCTACCGTCATTGCTCTAAACTCGTCCCGTAATTGTGCAGCTTTTTCAGAGCATTGTTTAGCGACTCCGCTAATTTCGTCTCTGAGTGTTTCTGTTGCGACTGTTTGCATTTCTCTTAATTCTTGCGCAACAGATTTAATTTCTACGCTATTTTTTTGTGAACACGCCTCAATTTCCGTGCGCAACTGTTCCTTAGTGTCATGACACTGCGCGGCAACGGCTCTAATTTGTTCACTAAGCTGTCTCGAATTGTCGTCAAATTTTTCATTTTGTTGTCTGACCTGTTCACTAAGTTGCTTGAGGTTTTCATTCTGTTGTTTGTTATCTTCCCTAAGTTGTCTAAAATTTTCATCATTATTGTCAAGTTTTTCATTAATTTTATTAAATTTTTTATCCTGTTCACAAAATTGTTGTTTGAGCAATCTTGCCATAATTTGTTCAAAGCCAAAGTTAGCGTTTATACTCTCTGTGCTGTTTAGTGGTGGATCTGGAACTCTCTCGCTTACTGTAACCATTTGGTTATTCTGTATTTTAGAAAAAGGTTTGCCAGTTAGACATACACTGTCAGACATTATTTCGGAATTAAATAAATCCGTCGTACTTTCACTACACTGACCATTTTCATTGGAAAAATTTGTCTGTACATTACTTGGATTTTCTAAATCGGGTGTGTTAAGTTCGGCAGCGCTCATTACTATAGAGCGTTCTGCGTCACCAATTGTCGTCAAATTAACAGACGAGACAATTGAGTTCGTTTGTTCATTATCAAGGTAAAAGTCATCATTAGTGGTTGTAATGCACTGATTGTTAGTGAACGCAGGATTGTCATCATTACACTGCGTGTCACATGTCCTATCGGTAAAGATGTTTAAATCGGTAGTTTCGTTCGTAATACCTCGCGATACACTATTCACAGTCTTTCGCGGCATTTTTACAGTAGTCACAATTATTCAAAAACAAATAAGCACAAATGCAAAAACAACACACAAATACAACAAAGCAACAAATTGCCGTTGACCTGTAGAGAGAAAGTCACAATATTATTAAAAGCGTAGCGCCAAATCCTAATTATATCTAAGCAAATAAGAGCAGATATCTGACTGTTGCTCAAAAGACTCTCAACGAAATTCGATCCTGGACTGGGTGTCGCCAAGTGTAACCTCCCTACAAAAATTTAAATGAATGACAATATTATTTAAGAATACTAATGGAAATGAAATGTACTGACAATGGCAACAAAAAATGTGAAATTCGCAATCTGACTCAAATATAAATTCCTCATGAAAAATTAAAGTCCATTCAGTGATAAGAAAATTTAATTAAACCGAAATATCGGTATTTGGCCCTGTGTAAAACAATCAGAATTAAAGTCTTACCTCAGAATAAATGGATGTCACATTTCTGCTCTTGTTGTTGCGCACCGCTTGGAGGAACTGCATTGCAAATAATAATATTCTCTTTTTTTGTGATTTTAGTGAAATTTTTCTTCAAAAGAAGTGGAATGAAATGGGAAGTGCAACGAAATCTTTACTTCAATAAAAAATTAAATTTTTGAAAAAATGCTTTTGAAATAAAAATTATTATTGGGGGACTTGTTGGAGAATAATTACAATAAATAAATTTTTACATTATCTAATGATTATATTAATTAATGGTATACATTATTCACCATCTTGACCAGTGTTGCCGACCGCCTACATCACACAACCGCACTGGGCTGCTACTACTGACCGACCGCTCTGCATGACGACTATTAGCGTACAGCACGCGACGACTACTGACAGAGTACTGCTCTCAACTAGACAGAGCTACAGACTCGCAACGACTCACTGACAGAGTACTGCTCTCAACTAGACAGAGCTACAGACTCGCAACGACTCACTGACAGACTGAGAACCGCTCGCAACACTCGCGCGGTCAAGCGCAAACTCTCTGGTCACAGATGCTACAATGCCTCGCCATCGCTGTTATATTACATACGTGTTTCAACCCTTCGGATTGAATGTCAGTTCTGTGGTATTCATTACAGCCCTGGATACCGTGCTTGGCGATGATTTAGTTGAGACAGTCACACACTATGTAGATGGTTTACTGATAGCTACACAGTCTCGGAATGAACACGTTGACACACTTCAAAGAATTTTAGAAATATTTGCACAAGCTGGAGTCACAGCCAATCTTAGAAAATCAAAATTTGGTTGCAGCGAGATAGAATATTTAGGACACATCATTAATTTACAGGGCATACGTCCTGATCCCAGTAAATTAGATGCTATCAGAAACTTTCCTAGCCCTCGAACTAAAAAGCAGTTAAAATCATTCCTTGGGCTATGTTCGTTTTTCAGACGTTTTTTACCACAACCACTTTTGAACAGTAAACATCCGCTAAATCTACTCAGAAAGAATCAAGTTTGGATCTGGTCGGAACAGTGCCAGAATGACTTTAATACAATTAACATGCTTTAGTGAATGCAAACATATTGAGCCATCCAGATTTCAATTTAGATTTTTGTGTGACTTGTGACGCTTCACGTACTGGCTTGGGCTGTTGCTTATTTCAACTTGTAAAGAATAAAGAAAAGGAACAGATAAGAATTATTGGGTTTGCAAGTCGTACTCTAACTGAATGTGAGCGTACATACTCCACTAATGAGTTAGAAACACTTTCCATAGTCTGGGCATTCAAGAAATTCAATTATTATTTATTTGGAAAACATACAGTAATTTATACCGATCACCAGGCCCTGACATTTTTGTTAACTTGTAAACTTGTACATCCTCGACTATCACGATGGGCAGTTACTTTTCAGAACTACTCTTTTGAAATTAAGTACACAAAAGGTAAGGAGAACACCATTGCCGACGCTTTGTCTAGACTTCCACAAGGTATGAATGAAACCAACAGTGACTTAGAAAATATAAATGACTACAGGATTCTCTTAATGCAAGACAAGCAGTATCACCAATATTATATTGATTTGTGCAGAAACATGGCTAAATTACAAAAATCTAATCCTCATTGGTATAAGATAATAACATTACTGGTAGAAAAACAATCATCCTTTGACTAGGTATTACAAGTTACACAATGATGTGTTATTTTATCGCCGACATCTGAATGCTACTAACTGGTGTGTATGCATTCCCAAAGAGTCTGAACGTAATTTGATTTGGCACACACTTAGTTTGGGGTCATTATGGGACGAAAAAGTGTTTGGCAAAACTCAGCACATACTGTTATTTCAGCAATATAAGAAAAATTTACAGGGAACTGAAAACATGTCATATGTCAAAAATCAAAACCTCAGAATTTATCCACAAAAACAGATTTACATTCTATTTTACCGAGTAAACCCCTGGAAATTCTGTGTACTGACATCAGTGGACCGCATCCAGCAAGCTCTGGAGGCGTCAAATATATCTTAGCTTTTTACGATACATTTTCTAAACATGTAAAACTTTATGCTTTAAAATCCGCCACTGCAAATGCTATGATATGCCGATTCTCAAGTTATTACCTGACGCACGTGGAAAACCTAAAGCAATTCTGTCAGATAATGCAGCATACTACTCTGGGTACAAATGGAGAAATTTCTTCAAGGACAATAACATTGAAAGTATATTTATTTCAAGGTGTAGTCCACAATGTAACGCGACTGAGAGACTTTTCCGAGAACTAAACCGATTCATGAGGACCTATATTTCATCAAAACATACTAATTGGGTGTCCTACCTAAGTCTTTTCGAAGACGTACACAATAACTTAAATATTTACAGTACAAACTGCACACCTAACGAGATCATGTTCAATTGCAAACAGAACGATCAATGGATAGAACCATTACCTAAGTTGTCAGACAAGGAAATCACACCTGAACAGAAAATAAAAGAAGTATTGACTACACTGACACATCACGCACAGATACGAAACAAACATCACATAAACATAATAACAAGAATTCAAGGTAGGAATGCTTGTACTACTTCGTACTCATCATAAATCTGTAGCACTCAAACGACGCAATGCTAAGTGGCGTCTGCTATATGAAGGACCTTATATAATTGTTAACATACCGCATCCTGGTGCGTATCTGTTACAACATCCTAGAACTAACAAAATTATTGGGCTATACGCACACCGAGATCTTAGAGCATTTCATGCTAAATAATGTCAAAGTCATACCCATGAAAACATTGCTAAGCAACTCGCAAAACTCTGTTTGCTACAACACAGATAATAAGTAGTATAGAAATTTTCATTTCAGCGGTTCCAGTGACGCAGTTGAAGACAGAAGAACTTTGCTTTCAACGCCGCGGCACCACCGAGAAGACTGAATATTAAAGTAAAATTTATCATTACGTAGCAGTGAATGATGTATTAATTTTTCACGGAACGTTTGTGACTGTAGGTACCACTGACTTGGTATGACACCTGACGAACCGACAGATGCCATCTGTGAAGCGATCTTTTACTTCGAGAAATAGATTAGACGCACATCTCTCAGCAAGAAAGGCATCTACCAGTAGCCAAGGCCACACAGACACTATACACACTCGCACAAAACGCGAGGAATCGAACAGTTTTCCTTGTCTTATTATTTTGAATATTTATTGAGTAGTGAAAACGCCTGGTCTTGCCTACTGATGTAATGAATGTTGTGTCTAACCTATCTTAATTTCAGATGACATCACAGAAAACATCGATAAAATCCCAGCAAAACCGTTAAAGAGAACGTAAATATCTGCAATTCATGTAATCAAATGTGACATAATGTAATAATTTATAGCTATGTAATGATAATGTTTATGTGTAACTGTATTATGTTTATGGTAAGAAAATATGTGACGTGTATATGTATGATTACTTATGTTTTTTTAAAAAAAATGATGTATAACGTAACTGTTGCTATGTGAAAATTTGAACGATAACGAGTGCCAAAATGTGAAAAACTTAAAAAAAAAATTGCGTAGTGAACCACTGTTCACGGACATTAACGTACATTACTAAGTCTGCAACTACGCAGATACCTATGTGAAAGAAACTGTTAATGACATTCATCATGCATCGTACCTTTGTACACGCGATGAACGATTTCTTTGATAAGTAACTACGAACATTTAGGTGAGCTATATTTAGCAAAAAACTGAAAATGTGAAGTGCGTAATTTGTGCATCGTCTAGTGACAGTACTACAGTATCTAACTTCAAGATGTTAACTGGATTAAATGGTCACAACGTGCCTGTCCAGAAAACAACACGACGAGTGGAAGAATTTTGGTTGGAACTTCAGGGAATGGAATGTTCTCGAAATGTGACGGACACACTTACCTGGACTGTCCAAGGATCGACGCCAGCTATGTGCCGTCCGAGGTTCTGCAACCAAGCTTCCACGGAATATCGAAAACGAACTGCATATGGACCAATTACTCGACGGGTCACGTCTGATCTGTAATAAACAATGCCTTTTGTCACAACGAACTGCATCACAACGACTATAATGGAAATAGGAAATGGACATGCTTATGTATCAATCACGTTGTCATACAGCGATGTTACTGTGATCAAATAAACTTTACCACGACGACACTAACCTGTGAAAAATTATTGTGCAGAAGATGAATATAATCTGTAATAACGACACGATGTGTATAGGTCAACGCACCTGAAACAAAAAGACATTTTTCTTTGAAGCATTTCATTGCAATACTATGTAACTAAGAACATTCAACAATCTAAAGTTGTATTGTATTATAACAAATATTGTAATTTTAAAACTAAGTTACCTGTCATAGAATGTAGTCTTCATATGTAATCTTGGTGGAATATTTTCTTTGTGCAACGACTAAGAAATGCGCGCGCACACGAACAATATGAACTGCAATACTGTGCCGCGTGATCTAAATTTACGATATAACGGCAGTGCCGGAGTCACACAGACGCTTCTGCGCATGCGCGCACTCTATTTTGCCAACATAAGAACTTTTACGGCGCACGCGCGTCATTCAAATTTTGTATATAATATACAGTATAATGTAAGTCATGTAAATAGTTGTTGATAACTTAGATTTTCTTGTGCCTTTAGGTGAATTGCTCGCCTGCAGGTGTGTCCTTTCGCCTCGCAATTCAGGGGGCAATATAAAGGCACATTTGCATGCCGTGCGTGAGTTTCCTCGGAAACGCGAAATCTTAATTAAATAATTAATCTGTGACAAATAAATAAAGCCTATGGCACAGAACTGCAGCGCTGTGTCGCTGATAAAACAAAAACACAATTACGATACTCTTACGTTTCTTTAAGAAGGAGAGGTCTTGGACAAGTGGTGCGGGAAGCACGTATATTTCATTGACTGGCACACCGCCGTATTTGATGTTATATAAGAACACTGCGAGTTGCAATCTTACTAGACACTCGATTCCGTAAAGAATTTATATTTGTGAAATAGACAGTCACCTCTGTACGACGTATTGACATGGCTGGCAAATTATTCTAATATTGAGATTTAGATTTGAGTCCGCACCTACCGCAGCAGTCTTTGGAAACGATTTAAATTCGAAGTCCGATTATTTGAGTCTTATTTCACGGTCAACTACGAATAACATTACATTTACGAAAAAGCCATTGTCAAGCGTCTGATGCCGAATAATTAAACATCCACGTTCCAGATAAGCAAATATTAATTACATCCAATCACTATCATACATAATTAATAATTAATAACTAATATTTTATTTTATTTTATTGATTTTATAACCGGCTCGTTTAGCGTCAGGGTGATGCTCCTTAAACCCCAGTGGCCAGGCAGTTTCATTTTATCTTAATTGTGACGAAGTAAATATATTTACGTATGTACTTGCTGAGTACCTGGAGTTCTCTGTGTGCGTATTTATTCCAATTCTATTAGTCCACCTGCCTCTATACTCTGTCCGTGTCCACATCCTGCAGTCCCCGCTCTCTGATCATATCCTGCTGCCCCTCTCCCTTTCCATCTGCTACTTGCCCCTCTCTTTGACTATCTCGTCCTCCCCCTATGTCCCCTTCACCTTTCCTCTCCCCTCCTCACCCTTCTCTCTGCCCATCTACTTTCCCCCCTCAATCTGTACACCTCCACCTTCCCCTCATTCTCTTCATCCCTCCACCTTTGCTCGTAGTCCATCTCTTACTCTCCCTGTCCATCTTCTCCTCTTCCCTTTCCATGTCCATTTCCGTCTTCCCCTTGCAATAAGACTAGTTATAGCATAGTTAATGAGTGCTTCGATACCACTAAGAGTTTAACACTTTTTGTATTACCTGATCCACAAAATGTAAAGGACCGAAGTTAGAAACTGTGGTTTTTCTTAATTTCTACCAGCAAATTAAATTGTATGGTTCACATATATACCGAATCAACATCATCAACATTATTTCAGATCATTTAACTCTAATTAACGGAAGCTATAATTAGAGAACCTGATGTTCTGAATTAACATACTGTCGTTAATTTGAGCAAAATTTATAATTTCATTCTCGTGACTGCATTATTACATTTCCATAGAAACATTAGAAGGAACGTCTACGTTGTAATTAAACTCATACTTAATTACCGAACTAGTAAATTTCAACTTAACCTAAACCGAGCGAGGTGGCGCAGTGGTTAGCACACTGGACTCGCATTCGGGAGGACGACGGTTCAATCCCGTCTCCGGCCATCCTGATTTAGGTTTTCCGTGATTTCCCTCAATCGCTTCAGGCAAATGCCGGGATGGTTCCTTTGAAAGGGCACGGCCGATTTCCTTTCCCATCCTTCCCTCACCCAAGCTTGCGCTTCGTCTCTAATGACCTCGTTGTCGACGGGACGATAAACACTAATATCCTCCTCCTCCAACTTACCTAAAAAACAGACTTTTGGAACATTTATCAGTCATCTGATGTATTCAGCGTGACTTGTGCACTCTGTCATGTCAATAGCGACAAATTAATTAGATCAGCTGTAATTAACTTCTGCATTAACCATACTCGAACATTGTGATGTATCACTACGATTTTCATTTTGATACTACGAAATTTTCATACACAATTTTAACCAGGAGTTCTGTTTTGGAATTAGGTACTGTACCTCAATTCATGTTAGGAATGAAATCACACGCGATCTCAAGATATAATTAATAATTTTACGGTAACTACTGTTACTCTAACTTCATAACCAAATATCCACACAAAAGTCAAAAGAACAATATTTATAAAAGTATTCAGAATGACTCATCATTTATTGTTTTTAAATCCGTAGTAATGGTTTGTTGTAAATCATTAATTTTCATTATAAATCAGTAAATGTAATCGTTTTTGACAATAGTCTAAAGAACATACATTAAGATGGAGTACATGATGAGCACTGCAAAGCACTTGCAATCAGTTGCAATTTTACCAATGTAATGATGCAAAGTCTGTAACAGTTGTAGTGTCTACATCTTTGTAAACTCTTACGGAAAAGACATGTTTTTTAAAACGATTCATCTGTGTATTAGAAGATATTATTTTAACATCCAAAGTTTTATCACGACCGAAATCCAGGAAAATCTGAAATATACATCCCCTAATGGACTTAACTGGTGGAGGAGGTTCAACGGTTCGAAGCTAAATATTATTCTAATTGTCTAAAGTTTGTTACAAGTCGCTGAGGTATCTCATTCTCTTGTACTGGATGGATGGATGGATGGAGTCTGGGTATTCTCGCACCGTTGGCTACACCTCTTTCCAGCCCCTGCCCAACCTTTCTGATATGTACATGGTTTTTATCCCAAAGCGATTCCTTCCAGGCAGTCAGTGACATATGTAGCAAGTTAGGTTGAAATCAGTCCAGTAATGCAGAAGGAAATGTGGCAATTACACACATAAATATATACATGTAGGGTTTTAACGCTAAGACATTAGGATCTACAGACGCTCTCTTGCAGTGATGCTCATCGGACTCCTGTGGCTGACAACACATTAGAGGCATTGAGCCTCATGGGCAAGTTTACTGTAATTGAGGGTAATCTGTGGGCGGTGCACTGTTGGGAAATGGACCTCCAACCTATTGTACAGTCCTAAAGTCTACTTTTCCCCGATGTGTTCGTCTTTCAAGACGATAAAGCGCGAGCACACTGCATTCGCCCCTTGAACACCTTCCTCCAGGTGACGGCAATCAGCCGAATGGAATGACTACGTCATCTGCAGACATGAACTAGATTTAATTCAAACTAGCAATTGGCGGTTGCTAGAAGCCGTGTCACATACTAGATGACCTGAGGAGGTCGAAGAGTGGACACAAGCTTGGGCAGCATCGTCTCGTTGACGTTATGGGCATCCTGTCATGATAGTATATAAGGAAGTTACAATGCACGGTGTTGGAAGAGCACAGTAATAAACAGCATCTAGCAGCAGTCGTCGTTTTCACAGGTATACAGAGATGTGGACTTTCGAACACACTCCCTTAATTATAGTCACTGTATGGATTTAACTTCAGAATAGAGATCATGAAGCTTAATCTTACATTCCCTGCTCCTAAAGACAGAGACATTCCGATACATGCAGGTGGTGCAATACCTTTTTGAGAAGCTTGTTACTTTCTACTGCGTGCTCGTAAATTTCGTGCATTGACCGTAGTGGTGAGCTTTGGAAAATTGAAGTTCATATGGAGGCCTCCTTCCCAGTCAAAATTTGTGAATGGAAAAGGATATGTGTCACACACACACACACGATAAAGCGGCTTTTCGAAAACATACGCAGGTATATATGTGACGTCAGCCACAGGAGTCCGATGAGTATCACTGCAAGAGAGCTTCTGTAGATCCTAATGTCTTCGCGTTAAAACCATACATGTATATAGTTATGTGTGTAATTGCCACATTTCCTTCTAAATTACTGGACTGATTTCAACCTAACTTGCTACATATGTCACTGCGGGAAGGAATCGCTTTGGAATAAAAACTATGTACCTATCAAGAAGGTTGGGGAGGGGCTGAGAAAGTGATGTAGCCAACGGTGCGAGAATGCCCAGATTTCATTCATCCAGTACATGAGAATGAGATCCGCTCTGCTACCACTCCCGCCCCGCCCCCCCCCCCCCCCCCCCCACCCCTCCACCAACCACGGCTCCAACCCCAGCCACTCTCCCCTGCCACACAAGACCCAGGCGCCCACATACAGATGGACGGGGCTGCCACCCTACTAATATAAATATTGGAACATCTACAATTATCTCCCCCTGCTCTACACCTCCTGAACACATTGTAAATCACGCATTGGAGAAGTATGTGCCGAAAAAGTGGCTTACGGACGGAAAAGACCCACCGAAGTTTAACAGCGCAATTCGAAGAATGCTCAGGAAGCAAAGACAGTTGCACTCACGTTAAAAGAAAGATCGACAGAATGAGGACAAGCAAAAGTTAGTAGAGATTCGTGCTGCAGTAAAAAGAGCGATGCGCGAACCATACAACCACTACCACCGTCATACCTTACCGAAAGATCTTGCTGAAAACCCAAGGAAATTCAGGTCTTACGTAAAATCGGTAAGCGGGTCGAAGAATTCCATCCAGTCACTCACTGATCAGTCTGGCCTGGCAACGGAAGACAGCAAAACGAAAGCTGAAATTTTAAATTTAGCATTTGAGAAATCTCACACGCAGGAGGATCGTACAAACATACCGCCGGTTGAGTCTCGTACAGATTCCCGTATGGAGGGCATAGTGATAGACATCCCTGGGGTCATGAAGCAGCTGAATGGGTTGAAAATAAATAAATCGGCAGGTTCTGATGGGATTCCAATTCGGTTTTACAGAGAGTACTCTACTGCATTGGTTCCTTACTTAGCTTACAATTATCGCGAATCTCTTGCCCAACGTAAAGTCCCGAGCGACTGGAAAAAAGCGCAGATGACGCCTGTATATAAGAAGGGTTGAAGGACGGATCCTCAAAATTACAGACCAATATCCTTAACATCGGTTTGTTGCAGGATTCTCGAACATATTCTCAGTTCGAATATAATTAATTTCCTTGAGACTGAGAAGTTGCTGTCCATGCATCAGCACGGCTTTAGAAAACATTGCTCTTGCAAAACGCAACGCGCCCTTTTTTCACATGATATCTTGCGCACCGTGGATGAAGGGCATCAGACGGGTGCCATATTCCTTGACTTCCGGAAAGCGTTTGACTCGGTGCACCACTGCAGACTCCTAACTAAGGTACGAGCATATGGGATTGGTTCCCAAATATGTGAGTGGCTCGAAGACTTCGTAAGTAATAGAAGCCAGTACGTTGTCCTCGATGGTGAGTGTTCCTCGGGGGTGAGGGTATCATCTGGAGGGAAGTGTGGTAGTTCCTCTGATGTCTTCTATCTACATAAATGATCTTTTGGATAGTGTGGATAGCAATGTGCGGCTGTTTGCTGAAGATGCTGTGGTGTACGGGAAGGTGTCGTCGTTGAGTGACTGTAGGAGGATACGAGATGACTTGGACAGGATTTGTGATTGGTGTAAAGAATGGCAGCTAACCCTAAATATAGGTAAATGTAAAATAATGCAGATAATAGGAAAAAGAAACCCGTATTATTTGAATACTCCATGAGTAGTGTAGCGCCTGACACAGTCACGTTCTATTAAATATTTGGGCGTAACATTGGAGAGCGATATGAAGTGGAACAAGCATGTAATGGCAGTTGTGGGCAAGGCGGATAGTCGTCTTCGGTTCATTGGTAGAATTTTGGGAAGATGTGGTTCATCTGTAAAGGAGACCGCACATTAAACACTAATACGACCTGCTCTTGAGTACTGCTCGAGCGTTTGGGATCCCTACCAGGTCGGATTGAGGGAGGACGTAGAAGCAATTCAGAGGGGGGTTGCTACATTTGTTACTGGTAGGTTTGATCATAACGCCAGTGTTACGGAAATGCTTCAGGAACTCGGGTGGGAGTCTCTGGAGGAAAGGAGGCGTTCTTTTCGTGAATCGCTACTGACGAAATTTAGAGAATCAGCATTTGAGGCTGACTGCAGTACAATTTTACTGCCGCCTACTTATATTTCACGGAAAGACCACAAAGATAAGAGATTACGGCTCGTACAGAGGCATATGGGCAGTCATTTTTCCCTCGTTCTGTTTGAGAGCGGAACAGGGAGAGAAGATGCTAGTTGTGGTACGAGGTACCCTCCGCCACGCACCGTATGGTCGATTACAGAGTATGTATGTAGATTTAGATGTAGAACTGATGTTCCCACAACCAACAGGAACAACGAAAGTCTGGCAATTTATGCTGACGACACTGCCTAGTGGTGCAGTGCCCCATCGACAGACCATACCCATACCATACCCAGAACGACTTCAATACTGCTCGAAATGATGGAGAATTTAGCCCAATGCGACAAAACTATTATATTCAGCCACAGTAAACTCCACAGCAAACGTGGACAAAGCCCACATCATCTCGATTTTCACTTATGGAGCTCTAGAGTGAGCCTCAGAAAGTCAAAATACTTAGTACACTTCAAAAAATACATGAACTGGAAGACCCACGTAAAACATACACTATATAAACTACATAAAAGACAGAATTGAATGAGACTGGATGGATGCGGCGCTGTCACAGCAATCAACACCTACAAGACATTCATCAAGTCACTAATCGTATATTCATGAGCCCCACTCTCAGGTGTGACTCGACACTCCAGCGATAGTCTCTACGCCACTGAAAGACGACTCCTACGTAGCATACTTCGACTTCAGTGGATTACTCCAAGAGTAGAGTTGTACACTGCAGCAAAATCCTCCCTTTACAAACCAGACTGACTAATCGTCGTGCCAGATACTGTCGTGGATTCTGAAAACTGAGCTGATATGCAACACATGCTAACACAAAAGCCCAGACACACAATCAAACGTAAACATAAATACGTCTACCCTTCCCTTGTCACAGCCTGCAACACCATGGATACATAAGAGGAGATCAATGACGAGATAGACGAACTTACTAAAAACGGCACACGTCTCTAATCTTAGACGAACCAAACTCTGTTTATTAACGCCCCAAAATGGAACCCGTAACAGACTACTAAGACACCTAAATATGACGATAAAGACGTCTTAACAAACTAGTATACAAACTTTAAAATGGACAACTTTATAAAGTCAAATACTGTACACAACAAACCCAGCAATGTATCTTCCGACTACAGTGAATCCTGAACATAACCATCCCCATCACATCATTGTACCAGGAAAAGTAGAAATTAGAAAATAAGCCCTATTTGTAAATACACTTCTGATTAGCGTAATCTGCCTCTTATAATAAGCAATTATTGTAAGATACTCTGACACAGAGTGGTTACAACATCTACACCGAAAAACAAAAGTAGCGAAACCAATTTATTTGTAAATATTTTTCCAAGTAACGCGAATTCCCGCTTAGCACAAGTAGCAGTATAAGAGAATAACGGAAGACACTGCTTCAGAGTGATCACAATACACGAGAAAAAGAGCAACAAATGAATCTATTATAACTAAATATAAGCATAAAAATAAGGAACAATGAATACTTAAAAACTGTCAATGAAGAAAAAATCAAAGAGCATAGACCTCAGAGAGGCTGCGAACTCTCATCCGGTCCGCCGTTCCCCATACGGAAGGCAATGAAAGGTGCTGAAAGTCACCATCATCATATTCATTGCCTGAACTAAAAGGTCTCTTCTAGTTTAAAAGCCCACCACTTTATGGGACGACCCACACTGAGTATTCGTCAGGTTTTATAACGAAGATATAAATCTGAAACATGACTATTGTCCATTCATAGCAAGTGTTTGAACCAATTGTTCCTGTACAGTGTGGTGTCAAGTCATGGGTTGCCTCCTGCTATGGCGCTGGACCTCCTTTTTCCCGGAATAGCGCAACAACTTGACGCGGCATGGACTCAACAAGTTGTTGAAAGTCCTCTGCAGAAATATTGATCCAAGATTCCTCTATACCCGTCCATAATCGCGAAAGCGTTCTCGGTGCAGGATTTTGTGCACGAACTGACCTCTTGATTATGTCCAATAATTGTTCAATGGGATTCTGTAAGCCATCTGGGTGAGCAAACAATTTGCTCGAATTGTCCAAGATGTTCTTCAAACCAACCGAAAGCACCTGTGGCGCAGTGACGTGGCGCAATGTCCTCCATAAGTATTCCATCGTTGTTCGAGAACATGAAGTCCATGTATGGCTGTAAATGGTCTTTAGGTAGCGGAACATAAGTGTTTCCCGTCAATGATTGGCTCAGTTTGACCAGATGACCAAGTCCATTCCATGTAATGACAGACCACACAATTATGGAGCCACAACCGGATTGCAAAGTCCTTGTCAACAACTTGGATCCATGGATTTGTTGGGCCTGTGCTACACTCGAACCCTACCATCAGCTAACATGAACTGAAATCGGGGCTCAGCTGACCAGGTCATGGTTCTCCAATCGCGTACAGTCCAACCGATATGGTCACGAGCCCACGAGAGCCACTGCAGGCGACGTCCTGCTGTTAGAAAAGACACTCACGTCCGTCGTCTGCTGCCATGGCCCATTAACGCCACGTTTCGCCACACTGTCCTAAGAGATAAGTTCGTCGTTCGTCCCACGTTGATTCCTGCGGCTATTTCAAGCAGTGACAATTTACTTGTCTGTTAGCACTGACAACACTACGCAAACGCTGCTGCAGCCGATCGTTAGGTGAAGACCGTCGGCCACTGCATTGGCTGTGATGAAAGTTGGTAATCTCGACACACTCTTGACACAGTGGATCTCGGAAAACTGAATTCCCTGACAATTTCCGAAATCGTATATCCCATGTGTCTAGCTCCAATTGCCATTACGCTTTCAAAGTGTGGTGATTCCCATCGCACGGCCCCAATCTTTTGAAACCTTGTCATATAAACGACAGCTCCACCAATGCACTGCCCTTCTACACTTTGTGTTCACGATATCACCGCCATCTGCACATTGCGCATCGCTATCCATGACTTCTGTCAGTTCAGTGTGTTAGTTTCTCTATTTTTCTTTTTTTAAATTCTTGTATAATTGTCCCACTTCTATGCAGGTTCGGCATGGTTAATTTCGGATTTAGCATGGTTAATTTAATTGGTGGCTGGGTACCCTTCCCTTCCCGGCACTCGTCACTCCCCCTCCGCCACGCTCTCTCGTCCAGAACTAATGGGTGTACCCAGCTTTCTGCATAAAGCCTTATTTGTGTGAGAGTGTGTAAAGGATTTCTAAAAGCTCGAAGATCGTGTAACTGAGTCATGTCTTACGTAACATTCCCGTATTCACTTAGTAGGATGTGGGAGTCCGCCTGAGAACTACATCCAGGCAGGCCAGCACACCGACCTTCGTCGTTAGTGTGCCAAGCGGATTCGGTCAGAGATCTCCCTTCCCGGAAGCGGCACTTTAACATGCATAACTACCCGGGTGGGTATTTGTTCCTATATTCATTACATTCATAAATATATAATACCGTCAAATGGCGCAGTCATGTCGCTCCAGTTTCAATTATTGCGCCCAGAAATGAAGGAATGACACCCAAATTTGTAAACAGTTCTGACTGCTAATCATGGTATCACTGAATTTGCATGATTACTCCGTTTGATGGCAACATCAGAAGACATTACAAATTGATATATTCCATACTACTGCGTGGAACATGAATTTCGCATTTTGAACCTTACACCATATTTTTTGTACAATGCTACTCGAAAATTCTCAAGGGAATAAAAGTAAACAGTTGAAGATGAAATAATTTGATGTAAATAGGAACGCCATCTGATGCAAGGAAAATAAATTTGTATTAGAAATTTATAGATTCGAGTGTATACATAATAATTATTGAACTCGCATGTAGATCAGGCTGCCTCTTAAGGCCTGAAGACGTGTGTGAGACAGATATTTCAGCAGCACGGCGGCAATGGAAAAACATCGGTACCTGATATTAATGTGGCCTCCTATGATATTTCTATCTTTGAAGTAGAGATGCGAATTTAATTAGTGTCTAAAGTGACCAGAGTTTGTGGTTTTCTATACTTTGTGGTGCTATATTTGCACGTACACGGTAGGGCATCGTATGTAAAAGTATGCATTGAGTTATCAATCTCTGAGGCATGATACTACAGGGCTAGCAGAAATCCGTAAGAACAAAAAAAAATAAAAAAAATGGATTTACGTAATTTTCGGGCGTCATATGCATCTCATTATCTTGATCTGAAATACTTGTGTGTTCCTACATTTCTTCGAAATCCATATTTATCTTTCCAGAGGTCCACCGGCTTTTCCATTCCTCTGTAAGGAATTCGTGTTAGTATTTTGCAACCATCACTTATTAAATTGATAGTTTTGTAATATTCGCAGCTGTCAGCAACCGCTTTCTTCGGAATTGCAATTATTACATTCTTCTTAAAGGCTGAGTGTATCTTGCCTGCCTCATACATCTTGCATGCCAGATGGAAGAGTTTTGTCATGGCTGGTTCTCCAAAGGCAATCAATAGTTCTGATGAAATATGGTATACTTCCGGGGTCTTGTTTGGACATAGATCTTTCAGAGCCCTATCAAACACTTCTTGCAGTATCATTTCCCCTATTTCATCTTCATCTACGTCCGTTTCTCTTCTATAATACTGCCTTCAGGTTTATCTCCCTTATAGACCCTCTACATATTCCTTCCCGTTTTTATCTTTCTCTTCTTTGCTGAGGACTGGTTCTCCATCTGAGATCTTGATACTCATTCGATTGCTTCTCTTTTCCCCGAAGGCTCCTTTAATTTTCCTGTAGGTGGTATCTATCTTTCCGCTAGTGAAATATGCCCCCAAATCCTTGCATTTGTCCTCTTGCCATTCATGCTTAGCGATTTTGCATTTACCGTCATTCTCATTTTTTAAACGTTTTTATTTCGTTTCACCTACTTTATTTGCTGCATTTTGATGTTTTCTCCTTTCATCAAATAAATTCAATATCTCTCGAGTTATCCAATGATATTTTTTTCTAGGCCTTGTATTTTTACCTGTTTGATCCACCGCCGCCTTGACTACTTCACCTTTTAATGCTATTCATTCGTATTCTGCCTTATTCTCTCTCTCCCCCCCCCCCCCCCCCCCCCCGGCCCTAAGGTCCTAATCAACCGTTGCCTAATGCTCCTTCTGAAACTCAGAAACTTCTGGGTCTCTCGACTTATCTAGGTCACATGTCCTTAATTTCCTACATTTTTTCAATTTCTTCAGTTTTAATCTACAGTTTATAACAAATGAAGTGTGGTCCGAGTCCAAATTTACCCATGAAAATGACTTATAACTTAAAATCTGGTTTCTAAATCTGTCTCACCATTATATAATCAATGTGAAATCTTCCTATGTCTTCAGGTCTCTTCCACGCGTATAGTCTTCTTTTATGATTCTGAAATCAGTTGTTAGCTTTGATTAAATTATGTTCAGTGCAAAATTCTACCAGGCGGCTTCCTCTTTCATTCCTCACTGCCAGACCGTATTCACCTACTACTTTTCCTTCTCTTCCTTTTCCTACTATCGTATTCCAGTCCCCCATGACTATTAAATTTTCGTCTCCCTTAACTATATGAATAATTTCTTTTACCCCCTCATACATTTCTTCAATCTCATCATCATTTGCAGAGCTAATTGGAGTATAAACTTGTATAACTATGGTAGGAGTGGTCTTCATGTCTGTCTTGGCTACGATAATGGGTTCACTACGCTGTTCATAGTAGCTTATCCGCATTCCTATTTCCTTATTCGTTATTCAGCCCACTCCTGCATTACCCCTATTTTATTTTGTGTTTATAAGCCTATATTCACCTCACCAGAAGTCGTGTTCCCCCTGCCACCGGAATTCACTTATTCCCACTACATCTCTCTTCAAACTATCCATTTCCCTTTTTAAACTTCCTAACTTACCTGACTGATTAGGGGATCTAACATTCCACGCTCCGATCAGTAGAGCGCAAGTTCAGTTTCTCATAATGACGTCATCCTCAGCCGCACAATTAAGCTAGCTTGAATGACGTAAGAGAGCATTGAACTGGTTAGATGTTCTAAAACTGCCAGAAAAACTAAAATGGATTTGCGCGTGTATCTGACTGGCTGATCGCTTACAAAAAGCACGGATGAGGCAGCAACCCTAAAGCCAACCTGAAACTGACGTCCGAAAATTTTCCCGAAAAAGTCGGACGTCGCATAAAACTTAAAAAAGGCATACTATATTCATCATTTTCATATAAAATACAGAGCATATCTACTGAAAAAATGAGCTGGTGCTCTGTTATGTGAATACTAAATACAGTCTGCTAAAATACGACGCACCGTGATCTGCACGTCACAAGCACCACACATTGGATGGTCCTCTCGATGGAGCAACAACCTTTCAGTCAGAGCGCTGTGTCCTTTGCGAAGACGAGTGAGAAGGTCCTCATCCCGTCTGCATGGCTAGAAGGAGGTACACCATGGCCGAGTTGTGGACTTGACCATACTCAGTTTGTTGTCCAACATTCACTGAAGAAACTGTGGGTCACGACACCCCTTCTTGACTGCTACGTCCTCCATTTTGTTCCGCTTCATACCCTTGTGCCCTAGCACCCGGCAGAAGAAAACCATCTTCCTCAGGTTTTATAAGTAGAGATGAACGTCCTGGATATCCTGGACTATTTTATCTGCTGGGTAAAAGTGTTGTAGAGACTGAAGGGCATTCATGGTGTGGGAACAGATGAGGGATTTAGCAAGAACGGCACATCACATCTGCTCCAGCGTTTTCAGGATCGGGTATAATTCGCCATCAAAGACAACCAAATAGTCGAGGTGCTCATTTAAAATACCATATTGAAAACAGAATCAGGAGTGCAACCTTTCCTGTCCTGCACTAAATCTTAAACAGAAGGTAAAAATTCAGGATTAAAGGATATCAGTGAGAAAATTCGCTCACAGAGTGAAGAATTTCGTGAAAAGTTAAATGGAAAGAACTGTCTGATGAGCACTTAATAAGGACTGAGAACAAACCAAAGAATTACAATATTAATAAGGTGTAGTACCGATAGATGTAACATCATTACAGACCATCGGGAACTACAGGAAGACAAGGACTCTCATACCTTGAAAGCAAAATAACGTATGAGAGGTGTCACAAGGAGGTCACAAGAAGCAAACTAGCACACGCAAAGAGACCATTCCTTGATGAAAGGAAGAATCGTCCGAGAATATACGAGGGGATTTCTGTAAGTAATGCAAGACATATTTTCCTGAAAGCAGATTGGTTTTATTCAAGATACCAATACACCATATTATTCCCCACTGTTTTGTCCACAAAACGCTATTTTTCAACGTATTCTTCGTTCTATGCGATGGCCTTACGTCACCTTACTAGGACGGACTGAATGTATTGTATCATTCGAACTGGTCGATTTCGGAGCCAACGTCTTGTTGCGTCAGTGAACTCCCCATCATCCATTTAGTGTTTCCTACGGATTGGACCGAACTGATGGAAGTTTGAGGGTACGAAATTCCGGCTGAAGGGTGGATTATGAAGAATAGTCCAATGAAGGTCCGTGAGCTCCACTCGAATGCGTAGACTTGTGTGGGGCCTTGAGTCATCATGAAGCGGGAGAATTTGTCTCAATTTTTGTGGCGACGGACACGCTAATGTTGTTTCTGTAATTTTCTGAGGGTAGCACATTGCAGGAGTCACGGCTGTGTGCGGCCGGCCAGCACGCGGGAGACTGGACGGGTTTGCGCGACTTTGTTGTGATGATGACAGATGCCCCGCCCAAGGGCTCACCGTACTTTCGTTCACTACGAACTCTCCGCAAACATTCTGCAAGCGCCTATAAATATCTGCGATGCTCCAGTTCTCCGCCAACATAAAATCAGTGACAGCTCTCTGCTTGGAATTTGCCTCCGATTCAGACGTCAGTTTGAAGACTGCTTACAGCGCCGCAACGTATCTGAACTTTATGAAACTATACCAGCTCCAGCGAGCGAGAAAATTCCGCGACGTTCTACAGCAAATTCCGCATTTATTAAACGGAAATCGTCTGAAAGAAAAAAGTGTTCCGTTACTTATCGAACGCCCTTCTACGTCTAGAGCACGGTAATATTTGAAAGTCAAACATGGGTTGCAGAAAACCGGGAAATGTTAATATTGAAGACTACGAGTTCTAGTCCTGCGGAATAATGTCGAAAATCAATTGCATTGATAATAAAAGGTATGAGATTTACCACAGCTCGCCGAAGATAAGAAAACACTGACTAGAGGGAGTGACCTGGTACAATGGTACGAGGTAAGATGTCAAGGAGTAAATTCCTTGGTAGAAGCGGGAACCGCAGAGAGGAAAAACTGTGGACAACACAGACACATATCCAACAAGTAATTCAGTTGATTGTTTGTAACTGCTACTCTCATCAAGACATGCTCTAGACATTCTGTCGGTTGGAAAAACGGCCAGTACACTTTACAAATTCCCTAAACACGGAAGAGACAGCAATGATCAACGGTATGAGGGTGCAGAAGACAGTGGAAAATACTGTGTAAGGTGTCAAGCAAATCCAACACCTTCCATGAAAACCCTGACATGATAAGCATACCCGGCAGTATGTCACATAGCTCCAAATAAATCCTGACATTAAGTTAACCGAAGTAATACGATCAACGATTGAGCAAATGGAATACCACAGACTAACACAAGAACGCCTAAATTCATGTCATACCTTCCCACCGTGAGAAAGACGTAGTTCCGAGGGGAGAAACGAGAATAGAAGCCGAGAGCAGAACCGTGTTAAGCTAGAAGGCCCCACGATAAGGGACGGACACCCACGTCGCCAGCCAACCACCAGGACCACCCCCCAGCCCATGTTAAAAGATAGAGCCCTTCAGAAGAACAGTATAGATCTTACGATAACACTAAAAGGGCCACACCAGCTGCAAGTTTTAGCGTGAGACTTTTTCGCGTCTCTGTTATGTTTCAAACGTTAAAAACATTGCCCCACCATGAAAAGTATTACGTTTCTCATTGGATTGACAGAATTCTTGTAGGCGGAGCTTAAGGTTAACATTGAGACCCTGATTAGGCAGATGAAAACACAGCCAGATAGTTTTTTTTAAACCAACGTCGGTAAATTGTAGTAAGGAGAAGTTAGGAGGAGTTGCTTCCGAGACGGCGAGGTGAGCGGAGCTGTGCTTGCCCCGGCCCCTGACGAACACCGACAATGTAATGAACGCACGCGATGCCGCATTTTTGAGCGCATAAGGCTTCACTCAGAACTGCAGAAGTCTCATCTGTTACATCCCCTTTTTACGAAATACTAGTGTCGATCGTCAATTGAAGCTCATGGTATTCACATTTGCTACATAAGTTAAAATCTGAAACGCAATGATTTTTCTGTTGTATAATTGTTGAGGAACCACATCAGCCACTGTAATTTACGACAAGTTAGATAAGTAATTAAAGATAATTGAGGGTCACTGTAGACCATTTTGATAGTTTTCTCTTTTGTGAAACTTAATTTAAACCTAGATTATAGATGTGATATGGCATAGGTCATCCTTCGATCCATTGTAGAACTTGGAAACCCATTCAGGGAATATTCGTTCACACTTTTGTTGAACGCAGTTAGTTTTTTCCACCCTGTATTAAAACATTTCCTTTTATCAATAGTGCAATTTATAAACAATGTTTTGCGAGTAGAATAAAATTTCTAATGGTTAACTTAAGTGCTTTTTGGACGTTATTTTACCAGCTAACTAAAAATAGGAAAGCCATGAACCCCTTCCACTAAATTTAGTTAGTATTAAGATTCTTTTACGGGGAGTGCAGTGGAGCTGACGCTGAAATCATTAAGTATTTGCTTATATCATCACTAGTCTCACTGATCTGTTCTGAACTCTACATGTCATGTGTGGTCTGGCGTCTCCTTACCAGCAACAGGTCCCAGGTTCAAACTAGTCAATTCCCTAAGAAACACGCTCAGAGCATCGTTGCGTGAAAGTGGTAGGGATACACGACTTAGAACAACACCACGCAGAATGTTAGAACTGCATTAAAGACACATAATGCGTACCCACAGGACATGTGGCCTATAATGGAAAAAGTGTCGTGATGATCTCTTCACTGTCTAAAGATGCCGGAATAATCTCCCATTCGGATCTCCGTGAGTGGAATGCTAAGGGAGAGGTGACTTTACGAAAAAGGTTGAATAACCAATGAGAGAATAACGTTCTACGAGTCGGGCCTTGGAATGTCAGAAACTTGAATGTGTCCGGGAAGCTTGTAAATCTAAAATAGGAAATGCAGAGGCTCAATATAGATTTAGTGATGCTCAGTAGAGTGAAATGAAAGAAGACAAAGAATTCTGGTCAGACGAGTATAGGGCAGAGAGTTTGTTGCTGTGAATGGTTCAGTGGTAGGGTTGTTCTTATCAGAATCGACAGCAAACCAATACCGGCAACGATGATTCAGGTATACGTGCCGAAGTCGCAAGCTGAGAATGAAGATATAGAGAAAGTAAGCGAGGTTATGGAATGAATAGTTCAGTACTTAAAGGGAAATGAAGATCTAAATGTCATGGAGGGCAGGAATGAGGTTGTAGGGGAAGGAGTAGAAGAAAGGCTTACTCGAGAATATGGGCTTGGTACTAGGAATGAGAGAGGAGAAAAACTAATTGAGACCTTCAATAAATTTCAGCTAGTAATAGCGAATACACTATACAAGAATCAAAGATGAGCTACACTGGGAAAAGTCTGGGAAATACAGGAATATTTCAGTTAGATTACATCATGGTCAGGCAAAGATTCCGAAGCCAGATACTAGATATTAAGGCGTACCCAGGAGAAGATATAGTTCAGATAAAAATTTCGTAGTGATGAAGAGTCGTTAAAAGTTTAATACACAAATCAGAAAGAATCAATGTGCAAAAAAATGGGATATGAAAGTACTAAGCAATGCGGAGATAAACTTCCCTGAGACTAAAGATGCTGAGATGAGGAATAGCTCAGTAGACAGTCAGTTTACAATTAATGGACATCTCTGAAAAGGGCAATCACAGAAGTTGGTAAGAGAAACTTAGGTACAAAGAAAGTAACTGCGAAGAGACCATGGGTAACAGAAGATACACTTCAGCTGATAGGTGAAAGCTGGACGTAGAACAATGTTATGGAAATTCAGTAATACAGAAATAAAAGTCACTTAGGAATGAAGTAAATATGAAGCTTTGGGAAGCTAAGGCGTAATGGCTGCATGAAAGATGTAAAGAAATTAAAAAAAGAAATGGCTATCGGAAGGAAGACTCAGCACATAGAAACGCCAAAACAACCTTCGGTGAAATTTAAAGCAAGGGCGGTGACATTAAGAATACAGTACTTTTCTAGAAGATGTTTACCGTAGGTCCCTGGAAGAGCGAATTGTTCCTCATGGTTCGGAAAAAGAGGTCACTTCCATTTCCAAGAACGATTGTCACATACACACACACACACACACACACACACACACACACACACACACACACACACACACAAAACTATAGCCTATATCTCCGACTTCGGTCTGTTGTAGACTTTTGGAAGGAGAGGGCAGATATGTGTAAAGAGTAGACTGAAGGCGTATGACAGGAAGAGGAGAAGAATTTTCAGATGCGACAGAAGAAGGAACAGGAGTCCACAGGGAGGATATAGGGGATCTAGTATTAGACTCAGAATTTAAAAGGCTTTAGAAGAATATGGCAGAAGAGATGAATAACATTCCAGCAGAATTTCTGAAATCATGGGGGAAATGGGAAGAAAACAGTTTTTCACTTTGGTGTGTAGAATGTATGAGTCTAGTGATATGGCAGCTGATAAGTGCTAGAACTATCGCACAGTCAGCTTAACACCACATGCATCCACGTTGCTGACAAGAATAATATTCAGAAAACTGGGAAAGGAAATTAGGGATGTGTTAGATGATGGTCAGTTTGGCGTTAATGAAAGATAAAGGCCCCAGAGAGGCAATTCTCACGTTGTGGTTGATAATGGAATCAAGACTAAAGAAAAATCTAGACACGTTCATAAGATTTTTCGACCTGGAGAAAGCGTTCGACAATGTTAAATGGTGCTTGATATTCGAAATTCTGAGAAATATAGGGGTAAGATATAGGGAGAGATGGATAATGTACAATATGTACAAGAGCCAAGAGTGGGAGACCAAGAATGAAGTTTCCAGATTAAAAATGGTGTAAGACAGGGATATAATCTTCCACCCCTACTGATCAATATATACATCGAGGAAGAAATGATGGAAATAAAATAAAGGCTCAAGAGTGGAAGTAAAATTGAAGGTGAAAGGATATCGGTGTTAAGATTCGCTGGTGACATGCATATCCCCAGTGAATGTGAAGAAGAATTACAGAATTTGCTGAACTGAATGATTGATCTACTGACTACGGTATATGGGAGTAAGGGGACAAGGGCTGTGTGGCCCCACTCTGCATTGGTGTCAAATTTATTCAAGATCGCAGATCCAAGATGGCGGCTGTAAATGTGGCAACATTGCAATGAAGTCATGGTGGGAAGTTCTAATTTTGGTGGGATGATAGATCACTTGGACTACCTCCACTAACCTAACTAAATGGTGGGGAAATATGTCATTTGGGATACCTCCACTAACCTAAGTCATCCAACGGCCACATCTTCCTTGGAATTGGGGGAAAAGGACTTAACCTGTGCTAGGCTGTTGGATAGGATGGACATAAGTATTTTTCAGGCAGTCCTAATTTAAACAATTTGAGTTGTCATAGGCAGTAGCACCATCCAGTATGTTCACAATGAGGTCTGGAGTCCCACTGAGCTAGTACACAGTGCTGCCACCAGAGGACACCATTGTCCCACTATGGTATGGGGGGAATAATGACGGGAAAAGTACTCAGTTTCTGTACAGCTACTGGAGAGTGGAAGGAGTGTACTTTATTCACTTTGGAAACGTTTATTTGGGGATGGATTTCACTTAGTACATTTATTACACTGATACAAATCGCTCACTCTGACATGCTTCGAGTCACAAAAAAATGGCTCTGAGCACTATGGGACCTAACTGCTGAGGTCATCAGTCCCCTAGAAGTTAGAACTACTTAAACCTAACTAACCTAAGGACATCACAGACATCCATGTCCGAGGCAGGATTCGAACCTGCGTCCGTAGCGGTCTTGCGGTTCCAGACTGATGCGCCGAGAACCGCACGGCCTTTGAGTCACACTACATAGCCTACAGACCCGCAGAATACTCGTAAATCACCGATATAATGCAGTACACTATTGTCCAGACACGAAAGCAACCCGTAAATTGTCAAAATAATGTATGTAAAATGCTCTGCAGATACGTTCACTAATTGTAAGCAGTAGAAATAATGCAATAAACAGCATACAGACCTGCAAACTACTCCTAAATTACCGAAGAAATGCAGTACACTGATGTACCAACATCCAAACTAGTCGTAAATTGTCAAAAGAATGCATGTAAAAGGCTCCGCAAACACGCTCACTAATTGTAAACTGTAGAAATAATGCACTGAACAGCATACAGACCGTTTCACAATATAATGCATGTGTCCGCTACTCAAAAACTGTCAAAAAGTAATACATGTGTAACTGTATGCAGACATGCTCACATGGTTAAACACCCCAAAATAATGCTCTACACAAATACTCACTGCACGTAAAAACGCCTTTGAACTACTGGGAACCACAACATATCAACGAACTCTTCCCTACAGAGCTCCGAATTATGCATGCTGGGTGGCGCGTTCACGCCAGTCCCACATGAGACACCTCTGGACCACGCACACTTGTTTACCATTGCTAGGTCAATGCTTCTCTACATGCGGTCCGGCGAAGACCTAACTGCCGATCGACTTACCGTCATAGGAGCAGAAAGAAGGCTCTCAGTGTTATACTGACTTTACAGGTAAATAAGAGCCAAGTCCCCTCTGGACATGATATAGAAATGTTTTGCAATGCTTTCCAGAGTAGCATAGTATGCACTGTTCCTAGCGACCCTAACGTGGCATGCGACATGTGTCTAGCCATGGAAGTGTTTAAGAAGGCTGAGACATATGTTTCGGACTTGTGGGTCCAGCGGAAGCCTAATGGTCAAGCGGGAGAAGTCTGCATAGCGATGCATCCTCGCACGCACACTTAAAGGAATCTTAGTGTAATACTGACACTACATGGCTAAGTAAATGAGACCCAAGTCTACTGTTTGGAAACAGTAAAGTACCACAAAAATAGTAAACGGTCGCTTTTGTTGGAGCTTTCTTGATCTCTCAGCTTGTCTGCATGGAAATTCTTGCCTTAGCAGGAGCTGTTCACCAAAATGACCCAGAATAACTCCGAATACATTCTTCCCAATGGTCTAAATGAGGCATCCCGCGCTACCCTTCTGAAAAATCGTAATATCCTGTTTCCATCATATGTCTCAGAAATGGTAAACATTCTCAACACTGTGTAGAGGACCCTACATCCCAGTACAAAAGATGTCTTGCAAATGAATGGAGCATTCTGATAGGGTCATACTGAATTTACGCGCAAAATTGCTGATTGTGCCGATGTGGGAGCACTGTCCTTCTTCCTTTTCTCCTGTAGACAATATTTTCAGCGACAAAAATATCTTGTTATCATCGCCATATAGCACTGTCAGTTAAACCCCTTAAAAGTGGTCTACAGGTCGTCAAATACATCCCATGTACTCACCGTGGCGCTAAGCAGCGCCTACGGAGGAAACTTCCGCCATAAACGCCACCCACGAAAACAGCCAGGGAAGTGTTTGTCAGTC
Organism: Schistocerca americana; assembly: GCF_021461395.2. NCBI lineage: Eukaryota > Metazoa > Arthropoda > Insecta > Orthoptera > Acrididae > Schistocerca > Schistocerca americana. The sequence goes on along the minus strand of NC_060121.1, from coordinate 685,302,408 downwards.
AGAAAGAGGACAGCTAGCCATAGACCACCACACACCCCAGGACGACTTGAGTGTTAAGAGTTCAAATGCCGTCAATACTCCCAGTGCAAACACTCGTTGTATTGAATCTTCTCAAATTTACACAGAGTATACAGTCGACACACCCGGCCACGATGGCGACTCAATGCAAGTTTGGTATTAGTTCACTATTCATCCATCTAGGTGGAGCCACAAGCCAAACCGTCATAAACCAGAAGCTTCCTCTGACTCTCTTAACGTGTGTACATAGGATAGGCAAAGCCCAGTTCGGAACAAAGGTGTCCACTAGGATGCTGTTTCTGGCTCTGACCTGCTTGCTCGCTGCTGTGCTTTCTACGGCTATCTCATGACTCACAGCTATATTAGGAACTGGCACATATATATCGGTGTAACTACAATTAAATATTAGGATTGCTGTCACCGTCTGACAACGAGCACTGTACTGGAAATGTCTCCTCTTGACGACCCTGGTGATGGAATGAATCTCAATATCTATAGTGCAGATAGTTTTCCACATAAAAGAATCTTTCATTCCACATTCGGCTATTGATGTGCTAAATCTATACCTCCCTCACGATAGGACACACAGTAGCGACCATCATACACTCAAACATACACCGCAAAGACTGTTGTACAAAGGCTGGGTCGGTTCCCCTCGACGCAAAAACCGTCACTGTTTGTGGTCCTGATCTGCTTGCTTGCTTGCTTTCTTTCTACACCCATCTCCATACTCTGGGATTACAAGAACACACGTATTTTCACCTGGTTTGTCAGAATATTATATCACTTACGAGATACTTTTCGATATAATGCAATAGCTATATTGTTTACATAGCAGTATAATTCCGAAGATATAGACGGGAAATTATTTCATTAGAAACCCGAACTGCAGCAAGCTATAAAACACTGAGTAAATACAAACTAATTCTGTCTGTGAACATCTTTAGCTAATGCACGAAAAAAATAGAGGAAACCGATATCTTTCACAGGCAAATACCGTTGTCAATGATATGACACATTCCAAATTATTCTTATAGTTTAGAAAGTCAACTAAGGTGTTTTCATGTCTAGAGTAGCAGCAAACATGTCTTCCACCCATCTTTCACCTGCTGGATGCACACACCACAATCGATGGTCTCAACCAGATAAAGGTGGGAAATGTGCAGAAGCAGTCAATCAGACGATTTACTTGGGAGGGAATAATGGTCCAGCACAAACACATGTCTATATTGAACCTTCTCAAATTCCCACCGAGAACACATGGATCACGTAGGCTGCCCAACACATAGTGAGTATTAGTTTTCTCTTCAACTGTCTAGAGGATTACATGATTAAGTCAGCTACATTCCTGCATCCGAACAGGCCTTTCCATTCAGATAGCTCCTGCGTTTAGCCGGAAATGTGAATCAATCATGCCGCAGGCCAGCGCCGCCATGCGCCACGTTCCCCCAGACAGAATCGTCGTAGGAAACTGGCTACATATGTATTTTATCACCGTACTTACAATTAAATGTTACCATTTCGGTCTCAATCTAACAACAGCGGACAATGAGCGAAGTATTCCCCGGATGATGGATATGGCTGTGGAAATAGAAATGTCTGTACCATTCTTATGACTTGACATACCTTTTCCTTTGCAGCTATCGCAATATTCCAAGTCAAATCCATACCTTCCCTTACAACAAGACATAGTCATTTTCTTTGGACACATCAGTACACACACAAATACTTTATGAGCCTAATGCTCAAAGCCACCTTATCACGCATCCCCTATTACTAAGTACAATAATTCATCAATAACTGATTGCTGGAGATATGAGACAATACTGAACGAAAATCAGCAATGGGTGGACGTCTCATAAGTTTCTCATGCGAGTGGTAACACAGTGTCTTCGAAAGAGGGATAAGTTATACAGCTAAGGAACGCAGTATGAAGCTGGTATTTGCAGCTCCCTCCTTCCGCCGCTAGGTATTCCTTCAGTATTTGTAACACATTGTGCCTCGATGCCACATCAGAGGTTCTGTGATGGTTATGGATGATTGAGAATGATCACAAACAGCAGATGGTGTGCTGATTGAAGTCGTAAGAAATCTACACTGGCTATTCAGGCCACTCTTTCCGGTAGAAATGGGGTCTGAGTATTGGAATCAAGTCTTTCCATTCAATCAGGTACCTGCGCTGGATCTTATGGAGAATCTTTTAATGAATACAGCCACTAGTGAGTCATATTTCTGGCACTCTCATATCTTGAAAGGAGTCACCTTTTCGAACCTATCTGCTACAGTAAAATTTTAGATAATCCCTATGTCCCTTGCAACTGCAGTCATTTCTGCAGCTTTGTGTATGTGATCGTTCCAATTTAAATCGGAACTGAGCAGAAGTTGGACAGAGCTGTATCTACTATCTCCTGCAACCTGTAAAAAATCAGAGTGACCCAAGTTAGTGTGGCTGGACCGTGTTATGACTCTTCAGTGGAAATGTGAACATGTCGTAGCTCTGCCAACAGTGTATCATGTATAAGGTCAGCGCCAAGCGGAACCTGATCCTGCAACCCGAGATAGTATAAAAGAGAGAATGGGGCTGGGAGATGGACGAGGATTTTGATACTGCATTGGGGTACACATAGTTACATACAGGTACTGCAGCCCAAAGCAGATCCGCCTCCCACAGGGCAGATTTACGTCTATCACCCTTACATGCTATCATCGTTATTCTGAACCATCCAACAGATAAAATTTACGAACTGTTAATGCTCCACTAACTTCATCTGTTAGAGAACCCGCTAAGAATTTTGCCACACCTCTTTCTTCCCATATATCCAAAACAAACACCATCTGTGTGCTGGCATCGTGCACTTGTGACGATCCTATTAAATATACAGGTATTTATCCATTTCACAGATCAGTGTAAAGTTGCATCACCTGTATTATAGGACGATAACCGTTGCAAGAGACGCTCCCTGTGACTGTAATTATCTGAAACATTGTTTGCTTTGCACACTGCGATACATTTTGTTCTTTCTGCCCCAATTTCGAGGTCTGTGTCAGGTTCTAAACTGACATTAACACGTTAAGATCCATTGCTTCTCACAGAAAACTAGACATGAAAGGTGTAAATCATGTTGTTACCGATGCTTACATAACATGCCACACACAGTGGATGATTTTAAGTAAGACAGTTACAACATAAGGAAATTGGAAGAGTTTGACAGCATTGTGGAGCGTTTCCAAACAGCTATCTGAAGGTAAATGACGACCACTACATTTAAACTCATCTCTCACACTGACAGAATAGCTGACGGCTCGGCATTCCATTAGGACTGATTCCTCATATTGCAGCCTAGAACGCTCTCACTGTTTCAGTGCTAGCCATCTCCAGAAGGTATTGACCCTCCATCAAAACTCCTTCTCCATCTGAAACACCGAGCGAGGTGGCGCAGTGGTTAGCACACTGGACTCGCATTCGGGAGGCCGACGGTTCAATCCCGTCTCCGGCCATCCTGATTTAGGTTTTCCGTGATTTCCCTAAATCGCTTCAGGCAAATGCCGGGATGGTTCCTTTGAAAGGGCACGGCCGATTTCCTTCGCCATCCTTCCCTAACACGAGCTTGCGCTCCATCTCTAATGACCTCGTTGTCGACGGGACGTTAAACACTAATATCCTCCTCCTCCTCCATCTGAAACAAGCGATGTCAAACGATCATCATATGGTAACCAACAGCTTACCAGTGGATGGATAGGATAGAAAAGACACCATAGATATACTGTAATAGTAAGCATCACAGTTGATAATGTGAACAATTTTAACAATTTTGCAGTAGTTTGAACACCAACCCGCAGTAGACCTGAGTGTTCAAGTGTGGATATGCCACGCATTATATCTGGGATGCAGATCCACAATACACAATGTCTGGGATGTGGTTTGAAGGTGGATCCGGCACACAGAATGTACAGAGGGATATTAGGCTGAAGATCCATAATATACCACATCCGAATTAGTAGACCCCCCAGGGGGTCCACAACTCTTTTGTGGACACGTGCATAGCGAGCACGGGACCCCAAGCTAATGTGGCCCTCCTTCCTTTCCGGGCTGCATACCTTCCCTTCACTTTCCGCATCCTTCCCCGTCCCCCATCTTCGCCCCCCCCCCTCACCTCTGGCTCTTTCCTTCCCTTTCTCCCCCTCTGGGAGTATGGTTTGTGCCTACATTCGGACACGGACGCTAGAAAATGTTCCAAATTACTTGCTTTCTACACTTGCACGTCCTCGTCCTTCCTCTGTCCTACTCCTTTCCTTCCCTCTTCTCCTTGCCCTTTTCTCGGCTGCGGCGTTTGAGACCCCCTCTTCTTTCCTTTCCCTTTCTCTTTTTTCCTCCCTGTGCGTGTCTGAAGGCCGATCCACGCACTTCCATGCGTAGCCGGTGACGGGGTAACGCGTAATTCCCCGCCCCGGGTAGACAGGTAGGACACGTACGTACCCCCTGGTAACGGCCAGGCCCAGGGAGGGGTGATTACCCGAGCTGATACCTTCCAAAGTGCCGATTGGTCCCTCCGTCCGTTTGTCGGGAGGTGTGACCTGAGGTGTGAACAATCACCTAAGGCGGGTGTGCCCTCGGTGAGGGCCCCCACAAGGGAGGTGCGCGCCATCGGAGACGCCGGTAATCATGGGGAATTCTTCCGCAATGGTTTCCTCACCTTCCACTATGTCTGCTCACAAACGTAAGTTCACGGAGTCTCAGCCACAGACGGTTCTTCCATCGTTGCCACAGTTCCTTGTTGTTTCTCGGTCTGACGAAGGTCACGACTTCTCCACGGTCAACCCTTTCATTATTCAGAAAGGTGTCGACGCAATTACAGGTCCTGTAAAGTCTTGTTCCAGATTACGGAATGGCACCCTGTTGTTAGAAACACACAGTACCCTCCAGGCTCAAAAATTGCTGCGTACTTCTCTGCTCCACACCTTCCCTGTCCGGGTGGAACCGCACCGTACCTTAAATTCCTCGCGTGGAGTCGTTTATACACGCTCCCTCGATGGATTATCTGACGGAGAAATTCAGCACTACCTGTCTGACCAGGGCGTAACGGCTGTTCATAGGGTGATGAAAAGGGTTGACACGAACATCATTCCAACCCGCACTGTCTTCTTGACATTTGACAAAGTTCAACTCCCATCGAAAATCAAAGCAGGCTATGAGATAATTTCCGTTCGCCCTTACGTCCCAAACCCTACGCGTTGCTATCGATGTTAGCGGTTCAATCACACCAGCCAGTCCTGTTCCAATCCGGCTAAATGTGTTGCGTGTGGCAAGGATGCCCATGAGGGTGTTTGTCCGCCTCCATCCCCTCGCTGCATCAACTGTATGGGTGACCACGCTGCTTCCTCTCGAGATTGCCCCGTTTTTAAGGACGAAAAGCTCATCCAGGAAATAAGAGTGAAGGAAAAGGTGTCGACCTTTGCTGCTCGAAAATTATTCGCCAGTCGACAGCCCACCGTGCCTCAGACAGGAAAATACAGCACTGTCCTTGCTTCTCCTCGGCCAACAAAGGAGGTGGCCACGCAGACTTGCGACCTCACCTTTAGTACCACGGTCGTCAGATCGGCCAGCGCAAAGATCGCCCGTTCAACCTCACCACTTTCGCCTGCCCACTCTATGGCTCAACCTTCGTCGGGTTCTGCTAAATCTCGAGCCCAAAAGTCAGACGCCAAGTCTTCGAAAAAAGAGCATACTCGTGAAGAGTTTTTACGTACCGCAACTTCACAACCATCGGTTCCTCCTTCATCTAAACATCATATTTCCAAGAAGGCTACGGAGAAACACAGTTCCTCTCCTTCTCCGCCAAGGCGTGTCCCATCTACAGCACCACCTGGCGGAAATCACCCTCGGCCGTCTTCTGTGTCGCCGAGGCGCACTGCTGGTGGCCGGTCAACCGGCCGATCGCTGGTGGCTGGAGCTGCTCCTGACCAACCTATGGATCAGGATCTTCTGCCTTCGACTGAGTGCCATTCCATGCTGTCGGTCGCAAGCTCTGAGCAGTCGTTGGCAGCACCCTTGGTCACATTCCTCCATTTTCTGTTCACCCTATGCCCATTATCCACTGGAATATCCGCGGCATTCGAGCCAATCGGGATGAATTGTCGATCCTCTTACGATCCTACTCGCTGGTCATCTTCTGTCTTCAGGAAACAAAGCTGCGTCCCCATGACCGCTTTGTTCTCCCTCATTTTCAGTCCATCCGATATGACCTCCCCTCTGTTGAAGGCACTCCAGCCCATGGAGGACTCATGATTCTTCTCCATAATACTCTCCATTATCACCCAATCCCCTACAACAGTTCCTTCCAAGCTGTCGCCGTCCGTCTTTCCCTTTCTGGATACACGTTCTCTCTTTGTACGGTATACATTCCATCGTCCACACCAATGGCACGAGCTGATCTCCTTCATCTTCTTGATCAGCTTCCACCCCCCTATTTGCTGGTTGGGGACTTAAATGCCCACCACCCGCTTTGGGGATCTCCACATCCTTGTCCACGTGGCTCACTATTGCTAGACGTCATCCACCAAGCGGATCTAGTTTGCCTCAACACTGGGGTCCCCACATTTTTGTCTGCCTCCACGACAAATTTATCTCATTTGGACCTTGCGGTTGGTACTGTTCCGCTAGCTCGGCGCTTCGAATGGTTCGCCCTTGATGATACACACTCGAGTGACCACTTTCCATGCGTCCTTAGACTGCAGCCTCAACTGCCATATATGCGCTCGCGACGCTGGAAGTTTGCCCAAGCCGATTGGAAACTTTTTTCGTCTCTAGCGACATTCGATGACCGTCGCTTTCCCAGCGTCGACGATGAGGTCACACATATTACCGACGTTATTCTTACAGCTGCGGAACGTTCAATACCACGCACCTCGGAATTGCCCCGGCGCCCCCCAGTTCCTTGGTGGAACGAGGCATGCCGTGACGCAATACGTGAGTGGCGACGTGCTCTTCGCATTTTCCGTCACCATCCAACTTTGGCAAACTGTATCCGATATAAGCAGCTCCGTGCGCGATGCCGTCGCGTCATCCGCGATAGCAAGAAGGCAAGCTGGAAATTCTTTATTAGCTCATTTAACTCCTTCACTCCCTCCTCGGAAGTTTGGAGTCGGCTTCGACGGTTCTCAGGCGCGCCTAGTTTCTCCCCGGTCTCTGGGCTCACTGTCGCGCATGATACCTTAGTGGACCCCATCGCAATTTCTAACTCATTGGGTCAGCACTTTGCTGAGATTTCGAGCTCTTCAAATTACCCGCCAGCGTTTCTCCGGAAGAAACGTGCAGCGGAAGTGCGACATCTTGCATTCTCCTCTCAAAATCACGAAAGCTACAATACTGTTTTCTCCATGCGGGAGCTCCAACATGCCCTCTCTTCTTCTCGCTCCTCCGCCCCAGGACCGGTTGGTATCCATGTCCAAATGTTGCTGCATTTATCAACCCATAGTCTGCGTTACCTCCTTCGCCTTTATAATCGAATTTGGACCGACAGTACCTTTCCCAGACGATGGCGGGAAGCTATTGTCGTTCCCGTTCCGAAACCTGGAAAGGACAAACATCTCCCCTCTAGCTATCGCCCCATTTCTCTCACGAGTAGTGTCTGTAAGGTTTTGGAGCGTATGGTGAATTACCGTTTAGCTTGGTGGCTGGAATCCCGCAGTCTTTTAACACCAGCCCAATGCGAATTCCGAAAGCATCGTTCTGCAGTTGACCATCTTGTTGCTCTCTCCACTTATATCGTGAACAATTTTCTCTGGAAACGCCAAACGGTAGCAATATTTTTTGATCTGGAGAGAGCATACGATACCTGTTGGAGGACAGGCATCCTCCGCACACTGTTCTCTTGGGGCTTTCGAGGCCGGCTGCCCCTTTTTCTTCGCGAATTTATGGCAGAGCGCACATTTAGGGTGCGGGTGAATACTACTCTCTCCCGTACTTTCTCCCAAGAAAACGGGGTACCCCAGGGCTCCGTGCTGAGTGTTGTACTGTTTGCCATCGCCATAAATCCAATTATGGATTGTCTCCTTCCTGATGTCTCGGGCTCCCTCTTTGTGGACGATTTTGCGATCTACTACAGCTCTCAACGGACCAGCCTTCTTGAAAGACGTCTTCAAGGATGTCTCGATCGCCTCCACTCGTGGAGCATCGAAACCGGCTTCCGTTTCTCACCCAGTAAGACCGTTTGTGTTAATTTTTGGCGACGTAAGGAGTTTCTTCCGCCCTGCTTACATCTAGATCCTGTCAACCTTCCGTTTTCCGACGTCGGTAAATTCTTGGGTCTTACGTTTGACAGAAAACTGTGCTGGTCCTCCCACGTTTCCTATCTTTCGGCTCGCTGTCTGCGTTCCCTTAACACCCTCCGTGTCCTGAATGGTACCTCCTTGGGAGCGGACCGAGTGGTCCTTCTCCGCCTCTATCGCGCCTTAGTGCGCTCGAAATTGGATTATGGAAGCATAGTCTACTGCTCTGCTCGGCCATCTATTCTTCGGCGTCTCGACTCTATCCACCACCGTGGATTACGTTTAGTGTCTGGAGCTTTTTACACCAGCCCTGTGGAAAGCCTTTGTGCTGAGACTGCTGAACCTCCGCTGTCCAATCGGCGGGCTGTCCTTCTGAGTCGTTATGCTAGCCATCTGTCTTCCATGCCTGCTAATCCAGCCCATGACCTTTTTTTCGACGCCTCCTTTGATGTAGGGTATGCAGGCCGCTCCTCCTCCCTACTACCCCCGGGAGTCCGCTTCCGTCAACTGCTCCATTCTCTTTCCTTCCGCTTTCCTAAAACCTTCTTGACAACTTGGGTTACAGCACCGCCTTGGCTCCGTCCCCGGATCTACTTGCTCCGTGACCTATGTCAATTTCCCAAGGATGGTACCCCTACACTTGTTTACCGTCGGGCATTTGCTGCTCTATGTGCACAAATGACGGACGCCACATTTATTTACACCGACGGCTCGAAAACATCGTTAGGTGTAGGGAGTGCCTATATTGTTGGCGACACCCCAAATCACTTTCGGCTTCCCGACCAGTGTTCGGTTTATACTGCGGAGGTTTACGCTGTTCTCCAGGCTGTCCACTACATCCGCCGCCATCAGCGGTACAGTATGTTATCTGTTCAGATTCTCTCAGCTCTCTCCTCAGTCTCCAAGCTCTTTACCCTGTGCACCCTCTGGTCCACCGGATTCAGGACTGTCTGCGCTTGCTCCACCTGGGGGGCGTCTCGGTGGCGTTCCTCTGGCTCCCGGGACACGCTGGTATCTGTGGGAATGAGGCGGCCGATATAGCGGCCAAGGCTGCAGTCTCTCTTCCTCGGCCAGCAATTCAGTCGCTTCCCTTCACCGATCTACGGAGCGGTTTATGTCGCCAAGTTGCTCATTTATGGCATGCGCATTGGTCAACACTTCCCCATAATAAATTGGGGGAAGTGAAAGCCCTTCCTTGCGCTTGGACCTCTTCCTCCCGAACGCGTCGTCGGGAGGAGGTAATTTTAGCTAGACTCCGGATAGGGCACTGTGTTTTTGGCCATCGACATCTTTTAAGCGGCGATCCTCCCCCACTCTGTCCCCACTGCTCTCAGCTGTGGACGGTCAGACACCTTTTAATTGAATGCCCCTATTTTAATCCGTTACGCTCCCGTCTACAGCTATCGCCTGATCTATCGTCGATTTTAGCGGATGACACGCGCTCAGCCGACCGCGTTCTCCAGTTTATTAGTGACAGTGAAATGACGTCAGTCATTTGAAGCTTTTTTTGGGGACAACCAACCCCTTCCTGTAGTGGAGTTTTAAGCATTCCTTCTGCTTATAGTTTCTCAAATTTTCTGACTTTGTTCCCATTGCTGCTGGTTTTAAATTTCGGTTTTTTCCTGTTTCCTAAGTCACGGGCTGGGCGCTAATGAACATAGAAGTTTTGCGCCCTAAAACCACAAACAAACAAAAAAAAATCCGAGTTAGTGTTTGAGTGTGGATCTGCTGCATACTATATATCCAGACTGATGTTCAGAGGTGGATCCACAACACGTCACATCTATGAAAGGGCACACAGGTGGACCAACGATACGTTACGTCCGAAGAGGTTTTGTATTTTTGAAGTTGGGTCCAACAGCAGGAGGATCAGGTCCTGGGAGCTGTCCATGGCACATACTGAAACATCCCCTTAGAAAAATTGGTGAATTACTGTGCTGATAAACCTCCGACGTTATTTAATTTTCCAACAGCTGAGCAGAACTGAACGTACTAAGACATTTCTCTCTCTGCTTCTTCTGATCAACACTAAACTGACACACAATATTTTTAGCACAACGCAATCTGACTTTCAATAATCCCTACAAAAGAATGGCCCTGACTAACAATAACCTATACCCTTCATGAATCACTTGCCTCACAAAAATCTTCGTTACTCGAACTACTGCAATACTGCGAGCGCCAATATTGCCAGCTAAATAAAGGATTCTAACTACTGAAGGCACTAACTACTGATAGGCATAGTTAGCAAATGAAAGATTTTGATTGAGAGCAAACAATGTATTTACCTTAATAATATTCAAAAGTCATAATATATATTATCAATGATATCCAGTATTACAAATTTACTCTTTCTGATGGACACACGTTCAGATCGTCCGCTCTCAAAATTCTGCCAACTCTCTCGTCACATCCACCACTGCTGGCGGCTCACCTCGAACTGCGCAACGCTACGCGCTGTTCACGTCCAACTGCCCAACACTACAATAGCGAATATTCCAACAAGGCCAACCAGCCACAGACTGCACACAGCACAGTCAGCGATTTTCATATAGAGCGCTGCGTGGCGTTACCAACATAAAAATCTAAACAGCCTACTTACAATACACATACACCGACATACAGGAAACACACTGCAAATGTGGAATATGAGGGTAGAGGCGACTGGATTCAATCGAGTACAGTGCTATACAATGCCTTCCAATCAGAAAAAAGTGCGTTTGTGCTAGGTATTGGAAGCTGTACTACATTTACAAGCAATTTTAGAACATAAAAGGAGAGGTTATGACATGATTGCATGGGTAGAAGTGACAAACAATCGATAGAATTGAGAAAAATGACAGAAAATACATATAAATTGAGGGAATATACACCGAAATGAGGGAAATTGAGGAAGTACTTGCGTGTCTTCTGGTTGGCGCAGACCAATTTGAAACGGGAACAAATATGCGACATCAAGAGGAATCCGAGAAAATGTCGACATGGAAGTGAAGGGAAGCCGTGAAGCAGTCACATTCTTTTTTCTGTCGAGGGGTTGGTCAAAGACAGTGCGAGGGGATCCCTCAGTCTCTACTTTAATCCTAAGACTGCGAGAATGCTTTGTGACTCCCATCTGCATAGAGGTAGATTGCAAATTAAGCACTATGCTAGAGGTGCTAGAAATTTGTAGAATGCTGTCTGGTATACTTTGATGATGCATATGATCGAGAATTAATAATGAATGGACGTACTGCAGAGTCATCTACCTCCATTCACGATGACACTCGCAAAGTGGAGAAGGGGCAGTTTGGCGATGATATTGAAACTGCCAAAGATGATGTCGCATCACTGGTCAGTGTTGAAATTACTGTAACATTGCTAAAATTGTTCACACTGTCAACTGCATTGCTTATTATTACAGTACATCGACGGTGTGTTTTCCATCCCATACAGTCACTGGTATGCTGTAGGTTACCACAGAATGATAGACTGACTTCGCTTGTTAGAGATGGAGAAAGAGCTTTGGTGGAGGGGCGACATCTCTTGGGGATGGCTAACACAGAAACAGTGATTGCGTGCATGACGGCAATATGAGGATTCAGTCGAAACGGAATGCAGAGCGAACAGCTATTCCGTCACAATGACAGATGAGTTTGAATGCAGATGTTGTCAATCACCTTTGGGCAACAATTTGGGAACGCTCCACAATGCTGCCAAACTCTTCCAGTTTCCTTACGTTGTAACTGTTATTTAAAATCATTCAGTGTGTGGCGTGTTACGGTAGCAGCAGTAACATGATTTACACCATATGTGTCTACTTTTCTGTGAAAAGAAATAAGTTAGAGTGTTTAAATGTCAGTTTAGAATCTGACACAGACCTCGAAGTGATGGCGGAAGAACCAAAACGTATGGCAGTGTACAAAGTGTGTTACAGCAGAAAATAACAGTTTCAAGCAATGACACAGTGTCACAGGAGGCATCTCTTGCGACTTATAGTATAGTTTGTGGCATACAGTCATCCTCCACAATACAGGTGATGCAACTTTACACTGGTCTACACAATGGATCCATCCCTGTATATTTAATGGGATGGTCACATGTGCTCGATGCTAGCATGGAGACGGTATTTGTTTTAGATATATGGGAGGAAAGAGATGTGCTAAAAATCTTATCGAGCTCTCGGTTGGATGAAGATAGTGGAGCTTTATTAGTTCGTAATTTTCGTCTGTTGGATGGTACAGACTGACGATGATAGCATGGTGGGGTGATAGACGTGAATGAACCCTGAGGGATGTGCTTCTGCTTCGGACTGCAGTACCTGTATGTAGTTCGGGGATACACCTGAATGCAGTAGCAAAATCCTTGTCCTTCTCCCAGTTCCCACACTATCTTTTATACTACTTCGTGTTTTAGGAGCAGGCTTCGTTTGGCACTGACCTTGCACATCGTAAACTGTTGGTGGAGCCACGACAACATGTTCCCATTTCCACTGAATGGTCAAAACACGGTGCCGTCACAATAACTCGGGTCACTCTGTCTCTACAGGGGTTGCAGAAGGTGGCAGATATAGTCTCACTGACTTCTACTCAGTTCCGACTTAAAATGAACGATCACATGCACAAAGCTGCAGAAATGACAGTATTTGCAAAAGGCATAGGGACTATCTAAAATTTGGTTGTAGCAGATAGGTTTGAAAAAGGTGACTCCTTCCAAGATATGAGAGTGCCAGAAATATGACTCACTAGTGGCTGTATTCATTAGACGAAATCTCCATAGGATCCAGCGCAGGTATGTGGTTGAATGGAAAGACTTGATTCCAAATTGCAGATGGCATTGATACCGGAAAGCGTAGCACTATCGATGTGAAAAGCCCATGTACATTTCTTTCGACCTCAATCAGCACAGCATCTGCTGTTTGTGATCATTCTCAATCAGCCGTCGCCTGTAAGCCAGTGGATATATCGCAGAATCCCTGATGCGGCATTGAGACAGAATGCGTTGCTAATACTAGAGGAATATCTAGCGGGGGAATGAGGGAGCTGCATATAACTGCTTTATACCACGTTCCTTTGCTGAATTACTCATTATATTTCACTTTTTAAGACAGTATGGTACCATTCGCATGAAAAACATATGAGACACGTACCTCCATTGCTGATTTTCGCTCAGTATTGTTTCGTATCGCCAGCAGTCAGTTATTGACGAAGTATAATACTTAGTAGTAATGGATGTGTGATAGGTTGGCCTTGAGCATCAGGGTTATAAAGTATGTATGTTTTCCGACATGTGCAAAGAAAATGACTATGTCCTGTTGTAAGGGAATGAATGGATTTGACTTAGAATACTGCGATAGCCGCAAAGGAAATAGTACGTCAAGTCATAAGAATGGTACAGACATTTCTATTTCAACAGTCATATCCATCAGCCGGGGAATACTTCGCTCATTGTCCACTGTTGTTAGATTGAGACCGAAATGGTAACATTTAATTGTAAGTACGGTGATAAAATATATAAGTAGCCAGTTTCCTAGGACGATTCTGTCTGGGGGAACGCGACGCGTGGCTGCGGTGGCATGCAGCGTGAATGATTCACAATTCCGGCTAAAGGCAGGAGCTACCTGAATGGAAAGGCCTGTTGGGATGCAGGAATGTAGCTGACTTAATCATGTAATCCTCTAGACGGCTGAATACCGAACTAATACCCAATATGTATTGGGCAGCCTTCGTGATCCGTGTGTTCTCGGTGGAAATTTGGGAAGATTCAATATGGACATATGTTTGCGCTGGACTATTATTTTCTCTCAAGTATATTGTCTAGTTGACTGCTTCTGCACATTTCCTTCCTTTATTCGGTTGAGAGACCATCGATTGTGGTGTGCACATTTAGCAGCTGAAAGACGGTTGGAAGACACGTTTATTGCTTCTCTAGATATGAGAAACACCTTACTTGACTTTCTAAACTATCAGAATGATTTGGAATCTATCACCGACATCGCTATTCACGAGTGAAAATATCAGTTTCCTCTATTTCTTTCGAGTTTTGACGTAAAGATGTTCACATACGGGAAAAAGTTTCTAGTTACCCAGTGGTTTAAAGCACGCTGCACCTTGCTAAAGTTTCGAGTTTCTAGAGAAATAATTTCCAGTCTATATCTTCGGAATTATACTGTGTAACCGATACTGCTATGCAAGCGATATTCTATGTCCTTGATACCGAGAAGTACGGCGTAAATGGTAGAATATTCTGTCAAAGCATGTGAAAATTCATGTGTTCTTGTAGTTCCAGAGTCTGGAATCGTTCGAATGGCTCTGAGCACTATGGGACTTAACTGCTGAGGTCATCAGTCCCCTAGAACTTAGAACTACTTAAACCTAACTAATCTGAGGACATCACACACATCCATGCCCGAGGCAGGATTCGAACCTGCGACCGTAGCGGTCGCGCGGTTCCAGACTGTAGCGCCTAGAACCGCTCGGCCACTCCGGCCGGCCCAGAGTCTGGAGGTGGGTGTAGAAAGGAAACAAGCAGGTTGGGGCCAGGAACAGTGACGCCTTTGCGTCGAGGGGAACCGACCCAGCCATTGAACAACAGTTTTCATGGTATGTGTACGATTGTCTGGTGGTCGTTACTGTGTGTCCTGTCGTGAGGGACGTATAGATTCAGCACATCGATAGCCGTAAGGGGAACGAAAGACTATTTTTTACATGAAAAATTATCTGCACTATAGATATTAAGATTCGTTCCAGAACCACGGCCGTCAAATGGAGACATTCCCAGTACTTTGGTCGGTGTCAGACTGTGGCAGGAATCCTAATATTTAACTGTAGTTACACCGATAAATATTCCTGGTTCCCAATATTGTTGTGAGTCTGAAGATGGCCATAGAAAGCACAGCAGCAACCAAGCAAGTTGCGGGCACAAACAGCATCTTAGCGGACAGCTATTCTATGTACAGCTTCTGGTTCATGACAATTTATCTCGCGGCTCCCCCCTGGATGGGTTTATAGTGAACTGATACGAAGTTTGCGTTGAGTTGCCATAGGGACGGGATGTTGCACTTGTATACTCTGCGGAAATCTGAGAAGATTCAATGCAACGAGTGTTTTCCCTTTGGCTATTGACAGCGTATGAACTCCTAACACTCAGGTCCTCCTGGGGTATGTGGTCTTCTACGGCCGGTTGGCCTCTCTCTGACTGATAAGCCCTTCCCTGACTGCGGTCATAGGCGGCGTTTATGGCGGCAGTTTCCTCCGTCGGCGCTGCAAAGCAGCACGTTGAGTACGTGGGATGTATTTGTCGATCTGTAGACTACTTCTGCAGGGAATAACTGACAGGGCAATATGGTGATCCTAACATTATATTTCTGTCACTGAAAGTCTTGTCTGCAGAAAAAAAAAGGCGGGCAGTGCTCCCACAGCGGCAGCATCAGTAATTTGGCACCCAAATTCAGTAACAGCTCATCAGATTGTTCCATTCATTCACAGGACATCCTTTGTGCTGGGACATAGGAACCTCTCCATAGCGTTGAGAACGTTTACCGTTTCTGAGATGTGTTGTGAAAGCTGGAAATAACGATTTTCAGGAAGGGTAGCGTGGGATGCCTCGTTAGGATTATCAGGAAGAATGCATTTCTATGTTATTCTGGGCCATTTTCGTGAACAGCTCCTGTTAAGGCAAGAATTTCCATGCAGATTTGCTTATAAATCACGAAAGCTCCTACCAAAGCGGCCGTTAACTATTTGTGTGGCACATTACTATTTCCAAGAGGTAGACTTGACTCGTAATTACATAGGCATGTGACTTCATTATAACTCTGAGAACCTTTTATCTGCGCCTGCGGAGATGATCCGCTATGCAGACATCTCTCGTTAGGCAATTAATCTTCCGCTGGACCCACAATTGTAAAAGGTATGCGTCAGCCATAGTAAACACTTGCGAAGCTAGACCCATCTCGCATATCTCGTTAGGACCGCTAGGAACAATGCTTCCTGTGCTATTCTGGGAAGCACAGCAAAACATTTCTATTGCATGTCAAAAAAAAAATGTTCAAATGTGTGTGAAATCTTATGGGACTTAACTGCTAAGGTCATCAGCGCACACTCCGCTGCAGAGTGAAAATCTCATTCTGCAAACATTCCCCAGGCTGTGGATAAGCCATGTTTCCGCAATATCCTTTCTTTCAGGAGTGCTAGTTCTGCAAGTTTCGCAGGAGAACTTCTGTAAAGTTTGGAAGGTAGGAGACGAGGTACTGGCAGAAATAAAGCTGTGAGGATAGGGCGTGAGTCATGCTTGGGTAGCTCAGTTGGTAGAGCACTTCCCCGCGAAAGGCAAAGGTCCCGAGTTCGAGTCTCGGTCCAGCACTCAGTTTTAATCTGCCTGGAAGTTTCAGTAACTTTTTGACCGATCCATGCATTTAAAGCTCAAAATTGACTTTTACATTTAGAATTTGATACGCTTACTTGCGAAACCAACATGACGACATAGTGTCAGTGGTAAGGGAACACCTATTCAATTTACAGTTACACTGCATACGATACGTTAGCTGCCATAGTAAAAAACATTTTGCAAACTTCTCTTGCCTTGTTGTTCTACATATTGAATTTTTTTTATCGTGAGATTGTCTAGGGATCGTACTGTATGCCAGAACCATTGGCCACCAAACAGAACAACAATTGCGGCACGAGACTAAACCACATTTCTTATTCAGACGATTGCAGGGAAGAGGAAGTCATAAGGAGCAGCATCAAACCGTCAGAAAATCTACAAAAATCGGGCTACTCCAAGGCACGATGTTTATACTGTGGTCTTCAGTTCAAAGACTAATTTTCTGCAGTTCATGGCGCAAGTCAATTCAGTGCAAGCCTCTTCACCTCTGCGGAACTATTGCAATTACATCCATGTGAACATGCATACAGTATACAACTGTCCTCTCTAGTCTTGACAACTGCCTCAATTCGGCGAGGGAGATAGTCTAGGTATTCCTTCATGACCACCTCACAAAGTTAAAACCACTAAATTGCGTCTTCTTCCGAAACCTTTTCGCGGAGAAAGATCGCACTGAGGTTCCTCCTTTAAATTGTCGCACGTACGAAAAAATTACAGATATCGAAACAAGTGACTGGGACAGACAAGCAAATGAAATCGCTCAACAGAAGAAAGGCCACTGGACCTAATAGGATACCTGTTCGATTCTACACACAGTATGCGAGGGAACTTGCCCCTTTTCTAGCGGGTATGTAATCTGGGTCTCTGGAGGAGCGAAGTGCTCCTGAGCGTTCGGAAAAAGCGGAGGTCATTCCCGTTTCCAAGAACTGTCGTCGAACAGATTCACATAACTGTAGTCTATATCTCTGACGTCAGCCTGTTGCAGAATTTTGAAAGGTGTTTTGTACTTGCATATTATGAAAATTCAGGAAACTAAAATTTCCTCCGTAGGAACCATACTTCCCGGAATCAACCATAGTGTGAAAACCCGCTCTCTCTGTTCGTCCGTGATACACAGAGCAGCAGAAACAGGCAACCAGGTGGATAGTGTGTTCCCTGATTTCCGAAAGACATTCGATACAGTTACGCTCTGCCACCTAATGAACAAAATATGAGCCTATACAAAATCAGGCAAGATCTGTGACTAGACTAGAGAGTTTCTAGCAAATAGGAGATACCATTCTGGTTGGTTCAAATGGCTCTGAGCACTAAGGGACTTAACTTCTGAGGTCATCAGTCCCCTAGAACTTAGAACTACTTAAACCTAACTAACCTAAGGACGTCACGCACATCAATGTCCGAGGCGGGATTCGAACCTGCGACCGTAGCGGTCACGCGGTTCCAGACTGTAGCGCATAGAACCGCTCGGCCACTATGGCCGGCCGATATCATTCTGAGTGGAGAGAAGTCTTGAGACTAAAATGAACTTGGGCGTGCCCCAGAGACGAGTTATACGACCATTTCTTTTCACAAGATATATAAATGACCTAGGAGAAAATGTTGGAGGTTCCATGAGACTTTTCACGGATGATAATCTTGCCTACAGAGAAGTCTCAACGCTCGGAAACTGTAGGGTAATACAGGAAGACCTGCAGTGGATCAGCACTTGGCGCAAGGAGTGGCAGTTGAGTATTAACATAAACAAATGTATCGTATTGCGAATACATAGACAGAAAGTCTGCCTGCTTAGTTGGGTGGTGACGTGCTTGCCTGTCATACACTTGGCCCCAGTTCGATTCCCGGCCAACGATGCCATACGATCATTCATTCATAGACAGAAACACCTTTATTGTATGATTACAAAATTGCTGACCAGTCGCTGGAAGCAGTTATTTATATATATTTTAGTTTTAAAGATCACATAAAATTAATCGCTAGTAATTCAGATATCAGACTGAGATTTATTGGGAGACTCTTCAGGAAATGTAGTCCATTGACAAAGGAATTAGATTGTAAGACATTCGTTCGACCAATGCTTTAATATTATTCGACAATATAGGATCTGTACTAGATAGCATTGACGGTGGAAATAGAGAAGATTCAAAGACGAGCAACACGTTTCGTTGCAGGTTCTATTAGTAACTGCGAAAGCGTCATGTAAATGCTGAACCAACTCCAGTCTCAGACGCTGAAAGAGAGGCGTTCTTCAGCACGTTACGGCCTACTGTTACGGTTCCGAAAGCGTAGATTCCTAGAAAAGTAAATCAATATATTTATGCCTCCTACGTATACCTCGCGAAAAGACTATGATAAGAGTAGAGTCATTCCAGCCCATCAGTCATTCTTCCAGCTAACCATACACGACTGGAACAAGGGGAAAAAATGGTTCAAATGGCTCTGAGCACTATGGGACTTAACATCTGAGGTCATCAGTCCCCTAGAACTTAGAACTACTTAAACCTAACTAACCTAAGGACATCACACACATCCATGCCCGAGGCAGGATTCGAACCTGCGACCGTAGCAGTCGCGCGGTTCCGGACTGCGCGCCTAGAACCGCTAGACCACCGCGGCCGGCGAATAAGGGAAAGTGGGAAGTGACGTTAGTACGCAAAGCACCCTGCGCCACACACCGTTAGGTGGCTTGCAGAGTTTAGATGTAGATGTTGACTGCTACGATTCACCGGCTGCTCCAAACACCCCCAGACAGTTTCCATGGGATTAAGACCGTGTGATTTAGCAGGCCACTCGAGGTGCAGTACGGGCCGGAGTGATCGTCAAACAAGAAACGTATGCCTGCAGATCCATAGTGAAGTTGAAAACGGCGCCGTCTTGGAAGAGGAGAAAGTCCACAGCATCCTCATCATCTCTTGAATTGGTGGGCCCTGAAACATCACAGAAGCACCTCTGGTCTGACCTTCACCCCCTCCGCACATTGCGGATTAAACGCCTCGTTACGTCTTTTCCATTCGGGAGATAATATGCTATACGGTACGTAATGCGTCTCACCATACAAGCAACAAAACAGCATGAATCATGTTCTGTTGCAAAAATGAGCTCTTATGAGGAGGGTGTTATTGTGGCTTATCTTTGTTTAAAACTTAGAAAACTAGAAAACGAAAGGAACCAGTGGGTGCCCCCGTACATTGCTGTGAATGGGCGAGGGACTCCAGCGCCTGTCGCTGGATTCGAACGTGGGCTCTCTACTGGGCGTGACGAAGAGGACAGTGGAGGTGTGTCCGTGGATGGCTCCTGATGACAAAATGACAACATTTATTGATCATCTGCAATACACTGGTCGTTGTCCCTCTGGAGGAGGTTTACCACCACTCATAATACTCCCGGCGACAACGAAGGTGACCGGTGAACGCTCACATGTGCGCTCACTGCTGCGACTGCTACCTGCGCTGGCGTAATTGGAATCCGTTGCCTCGGCACCGGCGCTGCGGCCTTTCTGGGTCGTACCACGGTGGCTGGAACCACGCAACCCAGGGCTCTGTTGCGATCGCGGCTAGGACGCGTGGCGGCAGCGGCAGTGGGATAGGTTACTGCCCTGTTTTAGCGGCCATCACCGGCGGCGGCTGTCTGGCGTTGGTGGGTCAGGGTCCCCAGCTCTGGTCCCGGTCACGATGTTTGTGGTGGCAGCGTCCCAGGAACAGTGCGTTACCACAACGCACCTCAGGCGACTACTCCCAGGCGTTCGACTATAGTGATGGTGATGACTACGGTAGCGGCGCCACTGTGGCGCATCCTCGGTGACGACCAGCATTACGACGGTGACCGTTATGATGACTGCGATGATCGTGACGACTCTGAACTGGTGGCAGCACTGAATGA
The DNA here is from genome assembly GCF_021461395.2 of Schistocerca americana. Lineage (NCBI taxonomy): Eukaryota > Metazoa > Arthropoda > Insecta > Orthoptera > Acrididae > Schistocerca > Schistocerca americana. The sequence continues at coordinate 685,281,882 of NC_060121.1, read as the reverse complement.
CACAGGCTCAGCGTCATCCAAACGCCTCACGACAGTCGATAATGACGAGATGGCTTTCTGATGATGATTTTTGCGGTTCTTGCCCCCCAGTTGGTCGGTGGAATGTCCTGTTGCTGTTCGGTTGGCATAACTGACCGATGACCGCCCTCGATGTTGACACCCTGGCGTGCAAACTAGCTGCTATTTCTCGCGTCCCCTGCTGGTCGGTGACACAGTATTCTCCTTCGTTTTTCTTAACTCGGCACTCCGCCGACCTACTTGCATCACGTTACCAAACAATTGAGAAGCACAATACAATGTAACACACAAATGACTTCTGGCCCCCAATATTCACGTTTTAACTAACTTAGATACTGTAGAACTCCTACTTTTAACTACATTAATCGCTCTAATCATTTGATCCATTACATTGCTGTAAATATCAAACATAGTTCATTTTGAAAGAGGTGGAGCCGCTCCACGCCCACACCGCCATGATGGCCAACTCAAAAGGTGTACTACAATCTCTGCATAAAGGGTTAGTGTTCACTAACGTGAGGTGTCGCAGGATGTGGTTATTGCGATGTTTGCGTACGTCTGGCTATGGTAGCCAATTATACGCGCTCATCTGGAGATAGATTAGGTCGAAAGTCGAACGAGGGGTAGCGGTTTGAAGGGCAGAGGGAAAAAAGTGCCAAGGCAAGCGCCGAGGGAAAAAAACCTCTGCGATAGTTAGGTCGGGTAGTAAGAGCAGTAGCGGATGTCTTGCTGACTGCGAGAGGTCATGCAAAGATGGGTTATGTTAGAAGCGGGTATCATGCAATCGGATACCGTGTCATGCCAGGTTTCGTCACAAGAGATCAGTCCTAGACGGTGCTGCAGCACAGACTGCTGAGATGCGCGACCCCCTACCGCGCTGTCAGTGTTGACATCAAGCGGGGGAAGGCCCAGGTCGTACATCGGCGTCGGGTCAGCGTGCGTCGAAGCGAAGCGCTCGGAGATTACTGACCGCGTAGCGGCACCACTCCTCGCTTGTTGGCTGCGCATACAGGCTCAATGAGAGCCGTGCCTGCGTCTTCCCCGTGTTGCGGATGACGTCCTCATCGCCCTGCTTGCCCACTCATCGGAGCAGAGCAGCTGCTCGGAGCCGATGGACTTCAGTGTTGGTGCGGCACGTTCCGTCTTCGTCTTCCTCGGTGTGTCCGCCGCGGTGTCTCTTTTCGCCGGCTGCTCCGCCAGGGGAGCCGCGGTTGACGGTTTTTCATCGCCTGCAGCGTCTTCACGGATGACTTGGGCCATCTGCGAACGCAACTGCCGCAGCTGGTTGCATGCCTCCTTCGTGGGAAAGACTAGGGACATTTATTTGAGAATGCTAAGAAACTAAAACTGAGACCAATCGCCATCCTGATCAGCTTTGATGATGTTCCTCCGTTTACCCAAGTGCCACTCAGTGGCCCTCTGGAGTATATCGGATCCATTTTTCCGCAAGAGATCTCTAATCTCTTTCATGCCTTTCTCACCGAAAGCTGCCTTATACGGAGTGGTAACATCTACGAACAGCTGGAAGATGTCGCAGTGGGTAGTCGATTTAGTCTAGTGGTGGCCAACTTCTTCACTGAACATTTCAAAGCACTGGCATTAGACCTGGCCTTGTGTAAAACTTCGTTGTGTGGAGCCATAGTGCCAACATAAAAAGTACTTTGGAGATAGAGAAGGACCAACAGCTACGCATTCTAGATGCACTGGTCACGAGGGATGCTGAAAACCTGGGACACAGCGTGTATCGATAACTGACACACTCGGACCGGTACCTGCAGAAACAGTCAAATCATCGCATGAGTTAGAAGAGTATGATCAATACGTTCGTAACGCGAGTAAGACAAATACGTGAGCCGATGCACCTCAGACGCGAGATGCAACACCTGGAAAGCGTCCCGAGGAGCAACGGCTACTGCATCAGTTACATAAGATGCACCCCAGAATCAAACACACGACGAAGAGACACATCGGTGAAAAAATGTCGGTTACGGCCTTTCTGTCATACGCTCCCCAAAGTGGCTGAAAGAATCGGCCATATATCGCGCAGACACGGCGTAACGATTGCTTATAAACCCACAAAGATATTCAAATAGTGTTTCAGACCGACAAAGGAGAAAAGGGACTCACTTGCAATGTCGGGAACATGCCGCATACCATAAACATGCGAAAAGTTTATGTTTGACACGCTGGACGATCACCTCAACACCAGGACCACCGACCATAAGCGGCATTGCAGGTTGGGGCACGGGAGAAATCGGCCGTGGCTGAGCACTCTCTACGTGAGACCGAGCACATAGTACAATTAGCTGACACGAAAGTTCTTGCTGTAGAGAATGTACAGAAACGTACAGACATGACAAAGTTTCATCAATAAAGAAGAAAACGTAAAGATGAACGGACCCTGTATTCTCGTGCTGCATGCTGCAGCGAACGACCGTTGCAGATGGAAAAGGGAGAACCGCAGCGGAAATGACAGAGGAAAAGCTTTTGGAAATGACGTGCCAGGTACATATAAACAGTGGCTGCGAGCTCGACTCCAGTCAACCTGCAGCAACGGAGGGTGAGGCTTTGGCAATACCAGCCACTCGTGCTGGCGAAACGTCAGAAAAGTCATCAAACGTCCGTCGTAGAACCTGGGTCACAAGGCAACTGGCAGTTTTTCAGTTTATATAAACTCCGTAACTTTCTTCTGTCGAATTTTGAAGTCGTTTTCTTGACTGTCGCATCAGCTAACACTGCAAGACTTCTCTTTGACGACTCTAATATGATAAAGTAAACAAGGAATTGTGTATAGTTTCACACGTTTAATATAATCTTCCACACTGGCTGTTAAAATACTTCTATTAAAATGTCAGTACCGGTTTCGCATCAGCGAAGATGATTCTTGAGGTGATAAGTTTCTTTATAATTTTAATCAGTAAAATACGATCGTCCGGGGATGCATCTTCACTGATGCAAAACCGGTTTTGACTTTTTAATAGGAGTATTTAAGCAGCCATTGAGGAAGAATTTATTCACCACGCGCAAATTTGGCAGTTGTTAAGACACGAATTAATGGAATTAGGACAACCATGGTTACCCAGGTGCTTCTAGGGTCAGTTTCTATCTCATTATAGAGTTAATTTGAATTGTCAGCTGAAAAATCGATTACAGTTTAAAGGGAAAATTCCAAAGTGTAAATAAACGATGTTGATGGACCTTGGCGGATGTCTAGAAGGGGCAAAATAATGCAATACCAATTTTTTTGTTTGTGTCCAATTTATCTCTGAAGGGATAAAGCACACCCCGAAAGGTAATTGGGTATTCTGGGTTTAGAGCGAATAGCTCCGAAACGATGATATACAAAAATGTTTTTCGTACAAAAGTTGGTACGTAATTAATGTTTCCGAAAACTGTACAATCAATCTTTGTAATAACTGGAAATTTTTCAAAATACCCAACAAACAACAACAAATTTTTAAAAACGAAAACCGTTGTTACAACATAAGTGGAAGAAGCATTCAGGCCACATACAACCCTGTGTAATAAAGCAGAAGCCTGAAATACCATTTTAGGAAAAGAAACTATACACAGTGTTCTGTCAGAGTATTTCCAACATACGCATTTTAAATATCTAGACATTTTTTGATACGCTAATTATTTATTTCACTTATATTTGCTTTGAATTGTTATTTTACATTCTTTTTTTAATCTACCATTTCACATATATGTCTTTCCTTTATTGAACATAAGTAATTCAATATTGTGATAGAAAGTACTTGAAGGTAATCTGTAAGGAAATGCTTAAAACGTAGCTTTTTTACAACATGTATATCAAATGAACAAAATTTGTTTTCGTAATATACACGACAGGGAAAAGGTAATTAAACTAATGGCGTAACGTTTATGTCTAAAGTAAAGTGTGATGTTTATGTCTAACAGAGAACTGTTATTTCAAGTGGTGCGCCAACTACTTATCTGATTACGTTTATCTGTATATATACCTGCCCCTGTTTTAAACAGTCTGTCTACTAGCAAGAAAGCAGTACCAGTAAACCCAAACTAATTAAAGCCTGTGCCCAGTAATGACAAATTAGATCTAATCGATCTGTAAATCGAATAAGTACAAGAGTGGTCACTGTGAGAAAATCTATTAACTGTGTGAAATAAATTTCTTACATCGTGTTGGTGTCGTCATGGATAACGCTTTATTCTGCTCTCAGCCCTACTAAACTAACTACAGTTGCAAAAGCCAAAACGCAAGATATTTGACTAAGACTCATTTAGAATCCGATTAAATAAAAATGACTTGGAATTGGGAGGCGGAACATGACTGTAATATTTCACTTGAAAATTTTACTTTATTGTGAAGCTGACTTGCAATTGGTAAGTCATATCATAAAAATTACATTTACGCAAACAAATGATCTTTACAAAAAAAATGTAATAAAAAGCTTGTGGTTACACACAAAACTGGTCTCATTCAAAATCCTTCCACAGCAAAAGCCCATAACTACATTAATACTGATTATCTTATTGTAGATCGATGTAACAATGTGTACAAAGATTCATCATCGAAATTTCATAATAATGTTTGTAGCATTTTCTTAATTAATTTTACTTCAGATTTTATTTCTTCAATAAATCATTAATACAGACCACTGAAATTATTACACTCAATATTTAATATTAAGCGACTGCCCACTCTGGAGCATCGCAACAGACATTGACACCCTCTGGTGCCCTATTCCTTCTCCTCCTGAGCAACCACTGGCTCTTACTACGCGACCTAACATAAGCTCTTTGTTACACATACTATGTCTCAGCGTTAGCTGCCTCGCAGTGTTCTTTCACACGTACATCTTTGTAATCGATATATCGTATATGCGTTTAGATAATACGTTAAAATGAGCAGTCTTCATTGTATGTACCGATTTCAATGGTCTCCTCCTTAACTACTTTTTCACTCAGTTCTTCTGCTGGTTTACTCTAGCAAATGGGTGTTGAATTTTTGTTTCTAGTACAGAAACGTCTGGAGTAAATATCCATCATATGTTTCCGTCTTGCAAGATTTTTCATGCTGTGGTCAGTGCAGACAGGGCACCCTCATTTAGAAAAACGCACTGGGAGCGCAGACATTCACTGTCGGTTCAAAATTCTGTATATAAAAACACTCTCAGGAATTCTACAGCCGGCCTGTGTGGCCGAGCGGTTCTGGGCGCTTCAGTCTGGAACCGCGCGACAGCTACGGTCCCAGGTTCGAATCCTGCCTCGAGCATGGATGTGTGTGATGTCCTTAGGTTGGTTAGGTTTAAGTAGTTGTAAGTTCTAGGGGACTGATGACCTCAGATGTTAAGTCCCATAGTGCTCACAGCCATTTGAACCATTTTTTTGAATTCTACACCTAAAGAAGATGTAAAAGACTACAATGAAGGAAGGAACTTATATTTTGACCTAAACCTGTAGAGAAACACTTTACAAACATTGACTACTTAAGACAAGTCGCTATCATCTGCTGAATCATTACGTGACACGTTCTACGATGCAAGGGGAGTTTGTGGCGTCAGAAGAAGCGTACACAGGCTGCTTTGTTCAATAAATCGTGATGCTATGTGGACACTCTTGTCGGGGTTCACATACCAGTCTTTCGTTGATGGGTCAGGCGATAATGGGCTCACATCGTCAATGCTGGCAAATATCCGTTACCGAATTCCTCTAATATCAAATTCTTCCTTCTGTCGTGGAAGCCTAATTTTCAATAAACAGCATACCTGATAACCGTTGTGGTGAACTCTGAGTGATACTGTTTCAATAATAAATCCGCTTGTCTTAGATGACTTCTTATCTAGTATGAGAATCGTAACCAAAAGACCTCTTCGTAATTATTAAAGATTAATTACTGTAGCGATTCTTAGTATTATATGAGATTACTGTTGATATTATTGATGAGTGGTAATAAGTATCTTCATGAAATGAACTCGAGTATGAGTCACATGACGCTCGTATTCTTTGATAACAGAATGTTCAACAACTGTAAATCAGTTGCGTTACTGGACATACGATTCCTATCGTCAGATAATTGCTGCCTTATTTTGTGTTTATTGTAGTTTGTCACTAGATATACAGTGTAGAACAGAAAAAAATTATGAAATATAATAAAAATTTACATAGATGATTTTATACTGTCATTTGGTTTGTTGATATCCAACTGTCTCTCCTTTGTAAGAAAATAGCAACAAACACTCCAGTGAACCCTGCACATTTAATGATGTATATTTGTCATTTTGTTTAACTTAAGAGTTATTATGCGACATTGTTAGACGGAGTAAGCCATAAACAAGTTTTAAGTAATCATTTATTAAAAAATTCAATTACTGGAACGTATTCCGTGACAGGCGTGAAGAGGAAAATCTGTTTTTGAACAGTTTATTCCATCATTGTACCAACTTCTGTTCTGGATTTAAAAAAATGTTAAAGATTACTGTAGCGGGAAAACATGATGCAATGTCTCAGTGTTCGCCTTTAAACTTTTGTTTCCTGTTGGTACTTTAAGTACCACCACTTTCTGTTCTCGGTCATTCCTATTATATTCATGTATCCTACATCTTCGGCTGGTGGTAAGTTTAAGTACATGTTTCTCTTGAGCTGGCAACACTTCAGCGTCTTCTTGTGCTTCTGTTCGAGGAGTATTTCTGTGTAATCTTTGGTCACAGTTGAAGAGCGGCTTCCGAGAAAACATAAGTCATGTGTATATTGTCATGTAAATGTTTTTATTTTTCGAGTTTACCAACGTTGATTCGATGTAGGTTATTTACTGTTTTCTTCCCAAGCACCTCTTTTGTTAAATTGGTAGGTTTTATTTACGAAATAAACAGAAAACCGTGTTCCATTTCAGAATACTGTCTGACCATGTGTGCATATTTCGTATACTGATACACAAGCGTAATTTGTTGATTCGTTTGATGTTTTTCTTTGTATTTTGTTAGCTTCATTGATCCACATGCGTACAGGTCAAGACTTATTTTAGCGCAAGCACGATAATAATTTTTGTGAATGTTTTCTTGACAGATAAATACCATCTTCTGTGATGACACAATACAACGTAATGAAGCTAGTGAAATACCGTTGCAAATTGTGGTGTATTAGCGACCAGAAAGGCTACATTACTGCCTTTGATATTTACAGGTACAAAGGGATAAATGAAGATCTAGAGAGGGTATCTGATAATAATGCATTAGGAGAGAGGATAATATTAGGTTTGTCAAAGCAGATTTTGGGCGAAAACTAGAGTTTGTGCTTCGATAACATTTTTATTTCCGTAGGCCTGCCTAAAACACTAAAAGTATAAATAACTTTCGCTTGTGACACAATGAGGAGCAAAATCCACATTTTACATGAGGCCTTTCACATTCTAAGGAAATAAAGACGTGACTTTTCTAACAAAGTGTCATCTTTCAGAACTGACGTATGTTTGTAGAAAAGCAACAAATTTGTGTATCTTACCTCCAGTTCCCATAGTTTAGAAGTAAGTTTGTATCCAGATAGTGGAAGGATGGCACAAAAAAAGATATAAAATACCCGCTTGTAGTGTAGTACTATAATTGTAATATGAGAAATGTGGACCATGCTGACAGATCTATATCAGATTATGTGGCGAGAAGAAAATCCAAAAGTGGTGACATTGCCTTTTCCAGGGTATGATGGAAATAGAATCTGTAAACTCTTAATGTACTATACTGTGCACTGCATGGAATGATTCCACTGCTAGAGTTCAGGAGGAATGTTGCTCAAGGCGCGATGGTTCAAACAAATTTAAAGCACATCGGTCCAAGAGATGCAAGGCAAGTTCTGACAGACAATAATACATAAAACAAAAGGAAGAAATTTGAGTACTTAATCCAAAAGCGTGTAACATTAGGAAATAATGAAGTTAACTTTCTCACTTTCGCAGCTAATAAGGGAAGATGTTAAGTACGTAGTACAAGAAAGTTTCAAACTAGACCTCACACATTAATTTCTTTGCTGCACGAAAAAGAAAATTTACTTTACTGAATTACGTTTTGAACTGCATAATTACCTTCCTGATAGTCACTAATCTGTAGCCTTTGTACATTCTATCTCATTTTGTTTCGTTAATTTCAATATGTGCTATACGGAGAAGTGTAGCTAAGCAAGCCATCAGAGTGCCAAGGGTACTTAAAAGTGCCACCTTTATAATATAGTGAAAACAACGAAATAAAAATTTTGAAAAATTTTCAGTGGTATCTTGTTACTATTTACTTCTTTTTTCCGTAAAAAATTGTTCTTGGCAGTTGAGACAAGAAAGGGTTAAGATACTGCAGGTCTTCTAATGTTGACGCCTGAGCTGTGTTGGGATGACTGATGGGTCTTAACAACCGATTGGCCACTGGAGTTCTATTTAAAATTTTGTAAATGCCACAATAGTTACTGATGACAAATATTTGTTTAGAGAGAATTATTTAGTCCTTGAAAAAGATACATACTCTTTGACTCTTGATCGTCGATAATTGTAGGAATTATATCATCGGTAATTGTAGGAAACGTATGTTGTATGCAGTCAGATGATCACTTAGGGCCACATACAGACTTTAAAAAAATTATTTGTTGCGCATAATCTGGAATTTTGTGTGTTAGCCCTTTTTGATGGTGATGTACCTGACTCAGTACTATATTATCAACTGGGTTCTCAGGAACAGGAGGTAGAACAGTTGTTAATTAAGCCCATTGTTTCCAGCCCCAGCACATAACAGAATCACCACACTTGGTGGAAGTCCGTCGTTCTCGTCGACATGGAACAGCTGCTAATGATATAAATAAAGAAAACGAACCACCGCAGCCGTATCAAATAGGAAATTTATTTCAAACGACTAGTTTCGGCGAAACACTTACTCCATCTTGAAGTCGACAATAAACCAAAAGAATAGTTTCGTTCCTTGGCCCATGTATCGCAGAATCAATATAATACTAGTTGTAGTGGACTGCATGCCTCAGGAGTGTATGGTCTACGACAAGGGCGACCAAGCTTTCGGCTCACTCACCGTACCCAGGCCCAAGTGTCAAAGCGCTATACCTAGCCTCGCATTGCCCCCAACGCCAAGCCACGCTGGCTGAGCCCGAGGAGGGGCGGAAGGTGAAATTGCAAACGCTCCACATTTAAATGGCAGTGCAGTCGCACTGCTTACTACTTGGTTTTATATTTCACATTTCTCACCAACATAGATCACAAACAAAGTTTGCAGTGATATTTAATTATTTTTAGCACTGTGAAAACATATGTTGTATCTGGTCCAGGTTGTCGGTGTACGGACAGTCGCGAACAATTTCACAAGGTTTTGCCTTCAAGGTGCCACGTAATCATGACATTTAGGCTCATAATCAAACAAAGGTCTCTCACACAAATATATCGATCGAAATGCTGTAGCACTTTTGCAGTCTCGTTATGGAGACTTGGAAAGTTTACCTCAGGAACGCAACTTAGAGGTCCTGGACAGTTTTAACGGAAAAAGATTTGTCATTAAAGCTGGAATAACCTTGCATGTCACCCACTTAGATGTACACAAGCACAGGGTGGCTTTCAACTGAAGTGGCAAACCCTCTCGAACATACCTTGGAAACATATGTAACATTGACAGTGTCCTGAAAATTTTTACAGAACTGTCTTTGTAATTCTTTCCAAGTCACAAGGAATTCTTCAGACCTCACTTTTTTTTTTTTTAGCGCCAATGAGTTTAGGGAACTTGACCCTCTTTATCAGAACGTGTCCCTTCTCCCTTCTACAAACCAATTTTCTTTTCAAATGCATCCCTATCAATTCAGAAAGAAGTTGCAGTGTCTTACTGTGGTCAGTGTGCAGTCAAGTCCACTTAAAATGCAAAGTGTGCAGCCCATTCCGAATGGTCTAATTTTCGTTCCTGAACCTAATTTTCTTTCATAAGTTCAACACTAGCGAATTTTAAATAAAAAAAACACCCCTTGCCTTAACCAACGTTCTTTGCAGTAATATATGAAGTCTCCATACTCTTCGTTCAGTTCCATTGAATGCAGTTGCAACTATGCGTGGGACCACAAAAATTTTATTACTAGTACTGCCTATTTCTACACGCCATCAAATTTAGCATAAAGTGCTTCTTGATGTACAGGACAACGAACCTCATCTGTCAATCGTAGTAATTTTTTCCTCTTTCATTGTCAAATAAATCTTTAAATTCTGTTTTCAGGATAAAATTTAGTAATCGGTTGCAATTAAATTTTAATATGTTTTACCAATTGCGATAAGTTAATTTGTGATCTTCAGCATTGGTTTAGAAGATTTCAATATCTTCTACATGCAGGCATAACGCCATGGTATGTTCACAAATGTACATATTGTATGTGATTATTTTAAAAACTGATTGACAAGTTACAATAGCTGAATCACGTCTATGTATCTGTAACCCCCCCCCAAATAAAAAAGCACTAAAATTGCTGAAAAGTACAGCCATTAGTAAACCAATAATTTAAAATTTATTCTGCATCTTACTGTAATGTCGTTTCGTAGCAGATACGGTCTCTTCTGTCATTCCCATTCATTTTAAAAGATTGCGACGATAGATCACTAGACTGCCTGAACCTGTGAATGAATAGCGAAGGTCAAATAGCACAGACAGGACGATTCTGCCTAACCCAGAAAGTTGCGTCGAACGAAAAATGCCGCACCGCAATGCTAAATGAAATGTCGCTCTGTTCCATGTACTTCCGAGATGGACCGAGCAAAATCAAGTGACAGGCCGGGCTTTTGGCTGCCCACGACCAGCACACGTGATGTTTGGCATGCCTTGACTGGTCCTGTCGTACAACGTTTTATCATAGAGGCCGAGGAACGAAAGTACTCTTGTGGTTTGTAGGGGACCTGAAGATGGTATAAGTGTTGCTTCGAAACTAGTCGTTTGAATTACATAGCCGGCCTCTGCGACCGAGAGGTTCTAGGTGCTTCAGTCCGGAACCGTGCTGCCGCTACGGTCGCAGGTTAAAATCCTGCATCGGGCATGGAAGTGTGTGATGTCCTTAGGTTAGTTAGGTTTAGGTAGTTCTAAGTCTAGGAGACTGATGACCTCAGATGTTAAGTCCCCTAGTGCTTACAGCCATGTGAACCATTTTTTGAATTACATATGTTTGATGATCCGGCTATGGTGGATGATTTTCTTTGTCGTTCGGTCAAGCTATTACTGCGTGTCAGTGGATCTTTAATGTTACTTTGAGATTTAGTGGACGATTTGTATAATCTGTGGCGGTGCGGAGACTTCAAGCTTTACGTGAGAAGTTAGGGTGCTGCACAGCTCGTCTCTCACTGCATCGTCTGCGGCGCTTCAGGATTTTACGTGTACTACGTCATCTGGACAGACAAGAGTCTGGGGCTTGACTGCGCATACTTCGAGGCAGACATGGGCGTTGTGACTTGTGTTCTTGGAGTGGGCTGTGAGCGCCCTAGCATAATTGCTTTACTGCACCGGTAGAAAAGGTTTATTGCGATGTCCCTTGCGTGTGTAGCCTACAAGCAGGGCGGTCTCTTCTGCCCCCACCTCTCATCGGGCGAGGTGCTAACACGTGACACGGACAGTACCACAACGTACAGTCACTTCATCCTCAGTCACACACAGGAGCTCGTCCGACATCACATGGTGTAGCTTCGTAGCCTAAAGGATGCAGTCAAAATCTCTGCTTGTTGCGGGTTCCCGACCACAACGCGCGTGTTCCTGCACGTGACTGACTAACGCGGCAGAATACGTATATTAACATATGTTTAGTGACATTTCTTTAACAATAAGATGTGGGAAACGTGGAAGGGGCAGATGACAACGAAATGATTTGCCTAATTTGTTTGGTAGATCGAGAGTTGCAGATAGCGGAAGTGATAAAGTTGAAAGGGACAAAGATTCTTTGGGAACCATGGAGAAGGAATCTAGTAGGAGAGGCACTAATTGGGGAGAGGAGAAAGCTCCATGGTGGATACAGAGGGTTGTTCAAAGAGATAAAGTTGAGCAAATGGAATTTTAATGATACATAAAATTCTAGCAGCAGAGACTTCAGCCTAGAAGTCAGAGTTAGTCTTAGAAAGCTAAAAGAAAAACTCGATTCTAATACTACTAAATCAGGAGAGAAATTAGAGTGCAATTATAGAGAAAAAAAAGATTTACAATTTGAGGCGTGTATTACGAAGGATATATAGAGTATGAAAGTAAATTCTGAAGAAAGGAATTTAGGGCTGAAACTAGCCAATTACAACATGAAATTGAAACGAGTAAGCTTCAAGTAAAAAAAAAGTGCCATGATAACTTCGTAAAATTCACAGACGGAATCGCGGAAGCTTTATCAGTAGCTCATAAACATATACATATTTAAGCATTGAACCTAATACCTCCACAGCCGAATTAAAGACACAACAGGCTGAAATCATCTGCTCAGTTAGAAACGAAACTTCTGAATTAAAATGTTCGTGTGAGGCAGCACATGAAAGTCAATCTATGGTAACTGAAAAGCTATCTAGTAATTTCACTCGGCAAGATCTGAAGTGACTGAGCAAGTGGACAAAATAGAAAATTAGTGTGGATTATAAGCTAATGGGTGGATGTCACGCGTAGATACTTATTTTAAAAAGACTCAAGAAGAGTAATCAGAACTCACGGAAAGAATAAAGATAGTGGAGATTGACGTAGCTCCCTTAGATAAACTTGAATGTCAGACTAAACAATGGGTAGGCAAACAATTTAATAAAGTTAAAGAACAAGATTTAAATGCAGTTGCTGTCTGGAAGGGAAGTGTTTCAGTGGTTGAGGAACAAAAATTACCTAATTTTTCTCGTTACCATCCCACTTAGGATCTGTATCCTGTTATATTATTTAAATCATTTCAGGTATATTCCAGTCAGTATGGTCAGATGAAAGGAACATTAGATTTCTTATTGGTAATTTAAGGAGTGATGCAGCACAGTGAGGATTTATGATCCTATTCAGTTACACAAGACTTGATGATTTTCAGCCAGTCTTCAAACACCGATTTTGGTCAGAGGGTACACAAAGTATAAGTACAGTATATTCTAGATCCCGGAAAATACAGTAGTAAATATCTTTGATTTAGATCTTCGTTTGAGAGAATGTGATTTCAGCTAAATGTTTCGATGTTCATTTAAGTTCCAAGCAGCTCGTACTTATTTTACTGAGTCGACTATCATTTTCAGTAAGGGAAAACGTGCTACATCCACATCTACATCAACATCGATACTCTGCAAATCACATGTAAGAGTCTGGCAGAGGGTTCATCGAACCACCTTCACAATACTCTATTGTTCCAATCTCGTATAGCGAGCGGAAAGAATGAACACCAATATCTTTCTGTACGAGCTCTGATTTCCCTTATTGTATCACGATGATCGTTTCTTCCTATGTAGGTCGGGATCACCAAATTATTTTCGCATTCGGAGGAGAAAGCACGAAATTCCACCACAACAAAAAACGCCTTTGTCTTAATGATGTCCATCCTAAATCAGTTACACTCTCTCCCCTATTTCGCGATAATACAAAACGTGCTGCCTTTCATTGAACTTTTTCGATATACTACATCAATTCTGTCTGGTAGAGATCCCACACCGTGCATCATTATTCTAAAAGAGGACGGACAAGTGTAGTGTAGGCAGACTCCTTAGTAGATCTATTATATTTTCTAAGTGTCCTGCCCAGAAAACGCAGTCTTTAGTTAGCCTTCCCCACAACAATTTCTATGTATCCTTCCAATTTAAGTTATTCGTAATTGTAATTCCTAGATAATTAGTCGAATTTATGGCCTTTATATTTGACTGATTTATCGTGTAACCGAAGTTTAACGGATTTCTTTTAGCACTCATGTGGATGACCACACACTTATCGCTATTTAGGGTCAACTGCCAATTTTCGCACCATTCAGATATCTTTTCTAAATCGTTTTGCAATTTGTTTTGATCTTCTGATGACTTTATTAGTTGATAAACGACAGGGGCGTCTGCAAATTACGTAAGACGGCTGCTCAGATTGTCTCCCAAATGTTTATATAGATAAGGAACAGCAAAGGATCTGTAACATTACCTTGGGGAATGAAAGATATCACTTCTTTTTTACTCTGTAACTTTCTGTCAATTACTACGAACTGTGACCTCTCTGACAGGAAATCACGAATCCAGTCACATCACTGAGACGATATTTCATAAGCACGCAATTTCACTACAAGCCGCTTGTGTGGTACAGTGTATAAAGCCTTCCAGAAATCCAGAAATACTGAATTAATGTGAAATCCCTTGTCAATAGCACTCAACGCTTCATGTGAGTAAAGAGCTAGTTGTGTTTCACAAGAACGATGTTTTCTAAATACATGTTGACTGTGTATCAATACAACGTTTTTTTCGAGGTAATTCATAATGTTCGAACACAATATATGTTCCAAAATCCCGGTGCATATCGACGTTAATGATATGGGCCTGTAATTAAGTGGATTACTCCTGCCACTTTTCTTCAATATTGATGTGAGCTGTGCCACTTTGAAGTCTTTGGGTATGGATCTTTCATAGAGGGAATCGTTGTGTATGATTGTTAAGTATGGAGCTATTGCATCAGCATTCTGAAAGGAACCCAATTGGTATATGGTCTGGAGCAGAAGACTTGCTATTATTAAGTGATTCAAGTTGCTTCACTACTCCGAGGGCATTTACTCCAACGTTACTCATGGTGGCAGCTGTTCTTGATTCGAATTCTGGAATATTTACTTCGTCTTCTTCTGTGAAGGCATTTCGGAAGGCTGTACTTCGTAACTCAGCTTTGGCAACACCGTCTTCTATAGTACCTGCATTGCTATTGCACGGAGAAGGCACTGATTGTGTCTTGTCGCTAGCATATTTGACATACGCCACGAATCTCTGTAGAAGCCTCAGTTGTGTACAAAGTTTATTATTTGGAACAAGTAGATGATCTAGAGAGAAACTGGTTAGTGGGAGAAAATTATGGAGGTAAACTAGTTAGGGGTGGATGCTCACTGGACCCAGATGTGAATAATCAACACCCAAATAGAGAAATCAGTGGGCTTTGCAACCAACAGGAAGATGTCCCAATGTTAGCTATGATACACCAAACAGTAAAAATCATTGTATTGGATGAAACAGGATCTCTCTCCTAACAATGCATATTCTTAAAGTAAGAGGAAAGCACAGTAGACAGCTCCTCTCCACGGTCTCGACTCCAACTCTTCCCTTTATCCCATGTCAAGAAAAATTGTCTCACCATATTACATCTCCAGAAGCGTTTGAATTACCTCTGTCGGATATTACACCTTGCTACCAAAAAGCCACTCCGTGAATCGGCTTGTCCGAGAACCTCAACGCCCGTGCCAAATTAAAACACCAAACACCATTATTTACTAAAAGGTATATAAAGTTGACTCTAATTTGCTTACTAACTATATTATAGCTAAGATATATGGGTTACATATAAGAGAACCAACACTAACTGCAACATATAAAATCATAGACATACTTGATAAAACATACTCTAGCACATGTGAGCTTATACAAATTACAAAGAGTATGTATTAAAACATAATAAAATGAATGTAACATGGTCATGTATGACTAGACATGTGACATGCCACACTACTTTAATATACTATGTATCTGAGATCGATACTATGATCTGACACATCTACACAGTAAAAAGATATAAATTGCAATAAATCAATGTATAAGATATACACTCCTGGAAATGGAAAAAAGAACACATTGACACCGGTGTGTCAGACCCACCATACTTGCTCCGGACACTGCGAGAGGGCTGTACAAGCAATGATCACACGCACGGCACAGCGGACACACCAGGAACCGCGGTGTTGGCCGTCGAATGGCGCTAGCTGCGCAGCATTTGTGCACCGCCGCCGTCAGAGTCAGCCAGTTTGCCGTGGCATACGGAGCTCCATCGCAGTCTTTAACACTGGTAGCATGCCGCGACAGCGTGGACGTGAACCGTATGTGCAGTTGACGGACTTTGAGCGAGGGCGTATAGTGGGCATGCGGGAGGCCGGGTGGACGTACCGCCGAATTGCGCAACACGTGGGGCGTGAGGTCTCCACAGTACATCGATGTTGTCGCCAGTGGTCGGCGGAAGGTGCACGTGCCCGTCGACCTGGGACCGGACCGCAGCGACGCACGGATGCACGCCAAGACCGTAGGATCCTACGCAGTGCCGTAGGGGACCGCACCGCCACTTCCCAGCAAATTAGGGACACTGTTGCTCCTGGGGTATCGGCGAGGACCATTCGCAACCGTCTCCATGAAGCTGGGCTACGGTCCCGCACACCGTTAGGCCGTCTTCCGCTCACGCCCCAACATCGTGCAGCCCGCCTCCAGTGGTGTCGCGACAGGCGTGAATGGAGGGACGAATGGAGACGTGTCGTCTTCAGCGATGAGAGTCGCTTCTGCCTTGGTGCCAATGATGGTCGTATGCGTGTTTGGCGCCGTGCAGGTGAGCGCCACAATCAGGACTGCATACGACCGAGGCACACAGGGCCAACACCCGGCATCATGGTGTGGGGAGCGATCTCCTACACTGGCCGTACACCACTGGTGATCGTCGAGGGGATACTGAATAGTGCACGGTACATCCAAACCGTCATCGAACCCATCGTTCTACCATTCCTAGACCGGCAAGGGAACTTGCTGTTCCAACAGGACAATGCACGTCCGCATGTATCCCGTGCCACCCAACGTGCTCTAGAAGGTGTACGTCAACTACCCTGGCCAGCAAGATCTCCGGATCTGTCCCCCATTGAGCATGTTTGGGACTGGATGAAGCGTCGTCTCACGCGGTCTGCACGTCCAGCACGAACGCTGGTCCAACTGAGGCGCCAGGTGGAAATGGCATGGCAAGCCGTTCCACAGGACTACATCCAGCATCTCTACGATCGTCTCCATGGGAGAATAGCAGCCTGCATTGCTGCGAAAGGTGGATATACACTGTACTAGTGCCGACATTGTGCATGCTCTGTTGCCTGTGTCTATGTGCCTGTGGTTCTGTCAGTGTGATCATGTGATGTATCTGAGCCCAGGAATGTGTCAATAAAGTTTCCCCTTCCTGGGACAATGAATTCACGGTGTTCTTATTTCAATTTCCAGGAGTGTATATCAATGTGTGACTTCCAGGGATGGTAGCTAGAGTCATGAGCTATCATCCTCTGTTTCGTTTCTAAGGATCGCGTGAAGTTATTAACTTGTAGTGAATACTGCAACTATATTTGTTAACTGAGTTCCACCAACTTCAATTGTTTTCCTACATTGATAACATGAAGGTCTTAATAAATGCGCCTCAGTGCAATAAGCACGCTGATATGTTTGGATTATCATTCTGTGAAACGTTGAATTAGTATTTAATTACGATGTATTTCAATCCAGCTATCTTTCATCCTGTAGAAAAAAGCCGCCATTAAACCGAATCATGTTGTAGAACAGTCTTGGGGCCCGACGCTTGCTCTCTACAAATGGTAAAAACACAACTATTGTCTGCTGCTGGCAGGTCCTTTGTCGATGGACGTGGCCCTCCAGGAAAGCCCTGCAGCCATACCCCACTCTCATAATACATTATTGGAATTTCCCTCTGGCTAATTTTTCGAACTTATGCTTTATATTTTACAAAGCTCGTTGCCAGCCTTATTATTTTCCATTGTTCGCCATTTATGCTTTCAATGTCTCTTTCATCTTTTATTAGTAGCAGTCCCAACGCAGAAAATTCTAATAAAACGTTCATGCAGACATTACATCCTCACCGAAAGCAATAAACAGACGAAAAAATCCTACCAGCGGCGATGTTACTTCTCAATAACACGAAAGTTGTATCACGATGAAAAGCTCCTCACAGTAGTCACATGTGTAGTACCATGTACACTCCAATGGAAAATCTGACGAATATTTCTTTGTAAGCACAAATGCACTGAAGGGGTTAGACGATTTAGTATGTTTATGTCACTCTAATTTCTATCGGCCACAGTTACTAAGTTGATATCAATTCAATAATCAAAATTTTTTTACACTAGTGCATACTATTCTGTCTGGCCTGTGTCGATACAGTCACAGCCGCATTCCTGCTGACTGAGTTCTTCTCAACAGTCGACAGTAGTAGGGAACGAGAGAAAACTGGAAAACTAATACTGCTCCTGCCCATGGACGAAATTTTTTCAGGGCTACAATCGGAAATCTGTTGGGTCCTAATAGACTTGGAAGAGAGCCAAAGAGAAGGAAGAGCTGATGGAAATTTCATTGTTTGTAAGAAAGACACCTTGCACATGTAAAGATAAAAAAAAGCGGAAGTAACCAGTGTAAACACTGGAGGGAGTACTTTGGTCTGCATGTCTTGCAATTATCTAATAATAGGAGTCGCTAGTAGAATTAGACATAATGATGCCCCCAACTTCAGTGATAATTGTGTGAAGTTGATACAGTTAAGGTCTTTCTTGTTTTTGTCTTGGTTGCTGGATCTACCAAGTAAATTTCTTTCTCAAATATCTTTGCCAGCAAAACTATTCAAGTATCAGTATCAGAGGCTTGTACAATAATTTTTGAAGTTCATGAGACTTTGCTAAGGTAAAACATTATCTACTTATCCACTTCTTCATGTTGACATTGAACATGGTCTCTTCGCGAAATATACGTAGGAGGGAGCAATATACTGCCTGACTCTTCGGTGAAGGTATGTTCTCGAAACTTTAACAAAAGCCCGTACCGAGCTACTGAGCATCTCTCCTACAGAGTCCATCACTGGAGCATATCTATCATCTCTGTAATGCTCTCGCAATTACCAAATGATCCTGCAACGAATCGCGCTGCTCTCCATTGGATCTTCTCTATCTCTCTCTCCCCCCTGCGGGTCTGGGGTAAGAATAGGCCCAAGGTATTCCTGCCTGTCGTATGAGGCGACTAAAAGGAGTTTAAACCGTTTCGGCCTTCCATGTGACGGTCCCCCTTGGGGTTTGACCTCCATTTTTCAAAATTCTACAGAAGTACAAGCCTTTTGGGGAAGGACACCTTACGTGGTGTACCACTGGTCCTAAGTGCACTAAGACCTTGGCACTCAGCATTGCACCGGCGTTGTAACCATACCCACTATTCCTCAAATCGGGCCTCACCGCCTGATGGGTTGTACAAGTTACGCCCATAGTGCGTCCCCATCTGCACCAGCGATCATGATGGACTTTCCATGGCACCAGAAATCCAGCACGGTAGCCAGCCCGTTGTGGTGGGGTCGTCATGTACCCTCTAGGTTGTAGCCCCCTGACAACACAGGGATCGTACTGCCGATACCTGAGCTGCACCCTCCCCACGTCGGCCAAGGAGTAGATGCCCGTCTCCTTGGGGCATTAGGACTCCCGGCAATGGTCATCCTGCCAGGTGGCCCTTGCTGCGGCTGGGTGGCGCCCGTGGGGAGAGCCCCTGGTCGGAGTGGGTGGTATCGGGGCGGACGTTTCGCAGATGAAACGTCAACATGTATCAGGTCGCTCTGCGGCCGAGTCTTTCAAAAGAAAAGGTACCGTTTCTAGTTCTGGTTCTCCTGCCCTTTCCCCCTTGGCCACTCCATGGGAGGAGGGACAGGCCCGCCAGCTTGGGGCGACGTACTTCCCCCGCTATTTGGTCTGTTCTCGAACCGATGGGGTGACATTCGCCACCTCCAAGCCCATGTTCTTTGTTCACAACATTGAGAACATCTTCGGGGAAATCGAGGCTCTCAGCAAGATGCGTTCAGGGTCTGTTCTTATCAAGACCACCTCCGCCACACAGTCGGCGGCGCTCCAGGCGTGCGACCGCCTAGGGGACAGCCCAGTATCCATTATCCCACATCTGGCACTAAATAGGACGCAGGGGGTTATTTTTCATCGTGACCTCCTTCTACAATCTGATGAGGAGCTCAGGGCCAACCTGGAGCGCCGAGGCGTGCATTTCGTCTGGCGAGTCCAGCGCGGCCCCAAAGACCGTCGCATCGACACCGGGGCCTTTATTCTCGTCTTCGAGGGGGACGTTATCCCGGAGAAGGTAAAGGTGATGTGCTACCGGTGTGACGTGCGACCTTTCGTCCCGCCTCCTATGCGCTGTTTTAGGTGTTTGCGCTTTGGGCACATGTCGTCACGGTGTGAGGCTGAGGCCCTTTGTGGCGATTGTGGACGTCCTCTTCGTGAGGAACATACATGCACCCCACCACCTTGGTGCATTAATTGTCCTGGCGTCAACTTGCCTAGATCCTCAGACTGCCCCGCATATCAGAAGGAGAAGAAGATACAAGAAATCAAAACTTTGGATCGGCTCTCTTATTCTGAGGCCAGGAAGAAGTATGACCGCCTCCATCCCGTGCCATTGACCACTTCGTTTGCCTCAGTTGTGTCCACTCCTTCCGCGGTATCCTCACCCCTATCCTGTCCCCCCTGCGCCTCCTCCGCCCATCTGGGGGCTCTGCCTCCGCCTCCCAAATCCCTCCCTTCCAAATCCTCCTCCCCCGTGGCCCCGACCCCCTCTGCCCCAGGGGCCACCCTTCCGCCTCCTCCTCCTCCCCCCACGCCACCTGAGGAGCGATCCTCTTCTCAGGCGTCCATCGGGGAAACGTTCCGGACCCCAGCTTCCGAGGTCCGGCGTTCCAAAACGGACCCCGCGCGTGAGGACCTTCTTCGGGTCCAGCCCACCATCCCTGTGCCTCCTCGGCCTTCCAAGAAGGCCTCCAAGAAGAAGTCTCTATCCCCCTCTCCACCCCGGCGCGTTTCGTCTGACGTTCCATCCGTGAGTCGCTGCTCCCGGCCGTCCTCAGTTTCGCCGGGACACTCTGCTGCCAGGCGCTCAGCTGGCCTTTCGTCGGCAAATGATGCTGCCCCTCCTACACAACCAGGGACAGTGGCCACAGCTGGCGACGAGTCGATGGAACCGGATCCGCCTCCTGTCGGTTGTAGCGTTGTTCCCTCGCAACCTGGCCCTCCGCGGCCATCGAGGTGACCAGCTCTTCCCCCGTCTCGTTCCCCCAACCTTTTGACTAGCGATGGCGTTGTTTCATTGGAACATAAGAGGTATTCGATCTAATCGGGAGGAATTAAAACTGCTCCTCCGCCTGCACTGTCCGCTCGTCCTTGGTCTCCAGGAAACCAAGTTGCGCCCGACTGACCGTATTGCCTTTACCCACTATACCTCGGAGCGGTATGACCTCACCCCTGTGGACGGTATCCCAGCTCATGGTGGGGTCATGTTGCTCGTTCGGGACGATGTATATTACCATCCCATCCCATTGACCACCCCACCCCACTCCAAGCAATAGCTGTCCGCATTACTCTCTCTGCTTTTACTTTTTCAGTTTGTACCATCTACACTCCACCGTCATCTGCTGTTAGTCGGGCTGACATGATGATGCACCTGATCGTTCAGCTTCCCCCGCCGTTTTTATTGTTTGGCGACTTCAATGCCAATCATCCCATTTGGGGCTCTCCTGCATCCTGTCAAAGAGGCTCACTCTTGGCGGATGTCTTCAACCATCTCAATCTTGTCTGCCTCAATACCGGCGCCACGACATTCCTCTCGTACTCTACTCATACCTACTCCCACTTGGACCTCTCGATCTGTTCTACCACTCTTGCCCGTCAGTTCGAGTGGTAGTCCTTTCTGACACCTATTCGAGCGACCACTTCCCCTGTGTCGTTCGTCTCCTGCACCACACCCCATCCCCACGTCCTTCGAGCTGGAACATACTGAAAGCTGACTGGGGACCTTACTCCTCCCTGGCGACCTTCCCGGACCACGATTTTCCCAGTTGTGACAGTCAGGTCGAATACCTCACGGCTGTTATCATCAATGCTGCCGAACGTTCCATTCCTCGTACTACTTCTTCTTCACGTCGCGTTTCCGTCCCCTGGTGGAACGAGGCTTGTAGGGACGCTACCCGTGCTCGACGACGTGCTTTACGCACCTTTCCCCGCCATCCTACGTTGGCGAACTGTATTGAATACAAACGACTCCGAGCGCAATGCCGTAGAGTCATCAAAGACAGCAAAAAAGCTTGTTGGGCCTCTTTCACCAGCTCCTTTAACAGTTTTACTCTCTCTTCCGTCGTTTGGGATAGCCTGCGCTGGCTGTCGGGCATTAAGGCCCACTCCTCGGTACCTGGCCTGACCTCAGGTAATGAGGTCGTTGTTGATCCTGTGGCTGTCTCCAACGCCTTTGGCCGCTTTTTCGCGGAGGTTTCAAGCTCCGCCCATTACCATCCTGCCTTCCTTCCCAGGAAAGAGGCAGAAGAGGCTCGGCGACCTTCCTTCCACTCGCTGAATCTGGATACTTATAATGCCACCTTTACTATGCGGGAACTCGAACGTGCGCTTGCACTGACCCGGTACTCTGCTCTAGGGCCAGGTGCCATTCACGTTCAGATGCTGGCACACCTTTCTCCGGCGGGCAAAAGCTTCCTTCTTCGTACCTACAATCGCGTCTGGACCGAAGGTCAAGTCCCCATGCGTTGGCGTGACGCCGTTGTTGTTCCTATACCCAAACCCGGGAAGGATAGACACCTTCCTTCTAGTTACCGCCCCATTTCTCTTACAAGCTGTGTCTGTAAGGTGATGGAGCGCATGGTTAATGCTCAGTTAGTCTGGATTCTTGAATCTCGACGGCTACTTACTAATGTCCAATGCGGCTTTCGTCGCCGCTGCTCCGCTGTTGACCACCTTGTGACCTTGTCGATAATCGTCATGAACAACTTTTTGCGAAGGCGCCAAACGGTAGCCGTGTTCTTCGACTTGGAGAAGGCTTATGATACCTGTTGGAGAGGAGGTATCCTCCACACTATGCACAGGTGGGGCCTACGCGGACGCCTGCCCCTTTTTATTGATTCCTTTTTAACAGATCGAAAGTTTAGGGTACGCATGGGTTCCGTATTGTCCGACGTCTTCCTCCATTAGAACAGAGTGCCTCAGGGCTCCGTCTTGAGCGTAGCCCTTTTCGCCATCGCGATCAATCCAATTATGGATTGCATTCCACCTAATGTCTCAGGCTCTCTCTTTGTCGATGACTTCGCGATCTACTGCAGTGCCCAGAGAACATTGCTCCTGGAGCGCTGCCTTCAGCGTTGTCTAGACAGCCTCTACTCATGGAGCGTGGCAAATTGCTTCAGGTTCTCTGAAGAGAAGACGGTTTGTATCAACTTTTGGCGATATAAAGCGTTCCTTCCGCCATCCTTACATCTCGGTCCCGTTGTTCTCCCATTCGTGGACACAACTAAGTTTCTAGGGCTCACGTTGGACAGGAAACTGTGTTGGTCTCCACATGTCTCTTATTTGGTGGCCCGTTGTACACGTTCCCTTAATGTCCTCAGAGTTCTTAGCGGTTCATCTTGGGGAGCGGATCGCACTGTCCTGCTTCGCTTGTATCGGTCCATAGTCCGATCGAAGCTGGATTATGGGAGCTTCCTCTACTCGTCCGCTCGGCCATCCCTCTTACGCCGGCTCAACTCCATCCACCATCGGGGGATACGTCTTGCGACCGGAGCCTTCTACACTAGTCCTGTCGAGAGTCTTTATGCTGAAGCTGCCGAGTTACCATTGACCTACCGGCGCGACGTACTGCTGTGTCGGTATGCCTGCCGGCTGTTGTCTATGCCCGACCACCCCTCTTACAGGTCCTTCTTCGCCGATTCTATCGACCGTCAGTACGGGTTGTATGTGTCTGCCCTGCTGCCCCCCGGAGTCCGCTTCCGTCGCCTGCTTCGACAATTGGATTTTGCCCTCACTACCACCTTCAGAGAGGGTGAGAGCCCGACACCACCTTGGCTCCAGGCTCCGGTTCATATTTATCTCGACCTCAGCTCACTCCCGAGGAGGGTACTCCAGCTGCAGTGTATTGCTCACAGTTTGTCAAACTTCGTGCTCGACTTGCCGGTCACACCTTTATTTACACCGATGGCTCCAAAACTGACGATGGTGTCGGCTGTGCCTTTGACGTCGGGGCCGCCACCTTTAAATACCGGCTCCTCGACCAATGTTCGAGCTTTACAGTCGAGCTTTTTGCTCTCCATCAGGCCGTTCAGTATGCCCGCCGCCACCGCCATTCATCGTATGTACTCTGCTCTGACTCACTCAGTGTTCTTCAGGGCCTTGGAGCTCCCTCTCCGGTCCATCCCTTGATTCAACGGATACAGCAGTCCCTCCATTCTTTCGCTGATAATGGTGGTTCTGTCAACTTTCTGTGGGTTCCCGGACATGTAGGAGTGCCTGGGAATGAGGCTGCGGATGCTGCAGCTAAGGCTGCAGTCCTCCTGCCTCAGCCAGCCTCCCATTGTGTCCCATCATCTGACGTTCGTGGGGATGTATGTAAGAGGCTTGTGTCGTTGTGGTGGGATGCTTGGTCATCCCTCCAAGGAAACAAGCTCCGGGCAGTAAAACCGCTCCCAACTGCTTGGACAACATCCTCCCGACCATCTCGGCGCGAGGAGGTCCTTCTGACCAGGTTGCGGATTTGGGCATTGCCGGTGTAGCCACCGCTACCTGCTCTCCGGTGACCCAGCCCCGCAGTGCCCTTGTGGTCACGCATTAACAGTGCGCCATGTTTTATTGTCGTGTCCCCGTTTTAGTCAATTTCGTGTTGTCCTGTCCCTGCCATCTACTTTAGCGGATGTTTTAGCTGATGATACTCGAGCAGCTGCTCGTATTCTGCGTTTTATAGCTTTAACTGGCTTGTCCAAAGACATTTAACCATTTTACTTATTTTATCTGCATCTTTGTCAGGTCCTTCTGGTGTCCCCACCCCCATCCCCTTGAGTTTTACGCGATTCCATGTGCTCTAACAACAGTGACTGGGCGCTAATGACCTCAGCAGTTAGCGCCCTTAAACCCAACCAAAAAAAAAAAAAAAAAATTCTCTATCTCTTCTATCAACCCTTTCTGGTACGGATCCCACATTGTTGAGCAGTACTCAAGCAGTCGGCAGACAAGCATAGTGTAACCTACTTCCTTTGTTTTCGGATTTCATTTCCTTAGGATTCTTCCAATGAATCTGTCTAGCATCTGCTTTACCGATCGACTTTATATGATCATTCCATTTTAAATCATTCCTAATGCGTTCTCCCAGATAGTTTATGGAATTAACTGCTTCCAGTTACTGACCTGTTATTTTGTAGCTAAATGATTTCTATGTATTCGCAGCACATTACACTTGTCTACATTGAGATTCAATTGCCATTCCCTGCACCATGCGTCAATTCGCTGCAGATCATCCTGCATTTCAGTACAATTTTCCATTGTTACAACCTGTCCATACACCACTGCATCATCTGCAATGAGCGTCAGTGAACTTCCGATGTCATCCACAAGGTCATTTATGTATATTGTGAATAGCAACGGTCCTATGACACTCCCCTGCGGCACACCGGAAATCACTCTTACTTCGGAAGACTTCTCTCCATTGAGAATGACATGCTGCGTGCTGTTATTTAGGAACTCTTCAATCCAATCACACAATTGGTCTGATAGTCCATATGCTCTTACTTTGTTCATTAAACGACTTTGGGGAACTGTATCGAACGCCTTGTGGAAGTCAAGAATCACGGAATCTACCTGTGAACCCGTGTCTATGGCTCTCTGATTCTCGTGGACGAATAGCGCGAGCTGGGTTTCACACGACCGTCTTTTTCGAAACACATACTGATTCCTAACGCGTAGATTTCTAGTCTCCAGAAAAGTCATTATACTCGAACATAATACGTGTTCCAAAACTCTACAACTGATCGACGTTAGAGATATAGGTCTATAGTTCTGCACATCTGTTCTACGTCCCTTCTTGAAAACGGGGATGACCTGTGCCCTTTTCCAATCCTTTGGAACGCTACGCTGTTCTAGAGACCTACGGTACACCGCTGCAAGAAGGGGGGAAAGTTCCTTCGCGTATCTGTGTGAAATCGAACTGGTAACCCATCAAGTCCAGCAGCCTTTCCTTTTCTGAGCGATTCCAAATGTTTCTCTATCCCTCTGTCGTGTATTTCGATATCTACCATTTTGTCATATGTGCGACAATCTAGAGAAGGAACTACAGTGCAGTCTTCTTCTATGAAACAGCTTTGGACAAAAGTCATTTAGTATTTCGGCCTTTAGTCTGTCATCCTATGTTTCGGTACCGTTTTGGTCACAGAGTGTCTGGGCATTTTGTTTTGATCCACCTACCGCTTTGACATAAGACCAAAATTTCTTAGGATTTTCTGCCAAGTCAGTACATAGAACTTTACTTTCGAATCCATTGAACGCCTCTCGCATAGCCCTCCTCACACTACATTTCGCTTTGCATAATTTTGTTTGTCTGCAAGGCTTTGGCTATGTTTATGTTTGCTATGAAGTTCCCTTTGCTTCCGAAGCAGTTTCCTAATTCGGTTGTTGTACCACGGTGGCTCTTCTCCATCTCTTACGATCTTGCTTGGCACATACTCATCTTTGATATATTCCATACACTTTTTGTAAATCCTGCAGTAAAATCGTTAAGCAATGACTTATTAACTGTGAATTCATATTATCACCTATTCTTACCCACTTCTGAAAAAATATATAGAACGCCACTCATAATTAATAAGCAATGAAATTTATTAATTTCATATAGTGTTTTAACTGATCTATTTAAATTAACTGTTGGTACAACTAGTGGAGATTTCGGTATATTCATTTCTGTAGCTGTTTTCTTATGATATAAACTTTGAATTGCATCAATATCACCTTGAAATAATTGTAAATGTGAACCATTATAGTATAGAAACATTATTGTGCCATAAACATATGAATGATATAAACCTAATAAGTGACCAATTTCATGAACTGAAACTTCATATAAATTTCTTTGATAATTTAGTGTACTTTATCAGTTTCTGTATACCAGGTCTCATATTTATCCTTATTTATTTCTAAAGGTTCATTATTCATATCTTAAGAAGATGCAGAACCTAACACATTTCTTTTCTGTCTAGTTCCTTTGAACATCAGTGATCAGATAGTTCATGTGCATGTATTCTTCTTCAGTTGTATCTAAAATTTCATGGTTGTTAATATCATGAACAAACTGAATATGAATACATTTTTACCATAAACGAAATGCTGCCTCTGTTACTTTTAACGTTTTTTATTTCCTCCTTTATAATTCCATTTTACATTTTTATTATTCCATTTATACATACTAGTTCTGTAACTACTAAATGAATCTTGTATACCACATCTAGTCAGTTCATAAAATTTGAAGTTTCTTTACTTAATTCACCATTTATCGCAAGTTTGTGTTAACTGAAATAATATTAATTATTCTCTTACTATATCATCACTCACTTGAGTTAAATCAGGTGATGGTGGAATCTGCAAATAAGCAAAATCAAATAAATATTTTACTGCATAATTTTATATCACTAATTGCTATTCTCACAAACAACAATTGCAGAAATAACTTCATTGGTATACACTTAAAATATTATATGATTAATCTAAACCATAGTATCAATGATATTTATTAAAGAAGCTGCATCTGTGTGTTATATTTCTAGTAAAAATAAAAATCTAATAAATTTCTTCTCTTAAATGTAGTTGATTTTCGGCACCATGAAGAACAAACTTACATATAGTAATAACAAAGTGATTATTGATGAAATGCACTATCTGTAGGGTAATGCAGAAGATGTTGCTGAAATTTTAGAATTTACAAACATGAGAAAGGCAATTGGAGATCTTGTAAGAGCAAAACATCATATAAACTAAAAAATTTGTGGGAAACTATTTGTTCCTCTTGCATCCTGAAACGAAATGTATTAATGAACATGGATTATGTCCCTTAATCGTGAAATAAAGCTGATTACTTCAGGATTGGGCTTATGAAGAAGTTTTGCTTTCAATTCAAAAACATGGAGAACATAAGATTTGAAACGACGTAATACCTTTTTATAAGGATCAGATAAATTATAAAAATTATTGTGTGGAACAATTAGCAAAAGTACATCCAAAAAATGACGAAATCATCAAATCAGAGGATGAAATAATAGAAAATGTAAGATAAGCTTGTAATATTTCTTAAGGAATAATAAATGAAAGAAACAAAGATATAAATATATTATTACCTCATGCTGTTCCTCAGGCAGTTAACGAAAATTTAAAACCAACTCTTATTCTTTTAAAATAATCTGATGAAAACTGTGAATATCATTATTATGTAATTAGAACACAAAGAACAATTTTACAGAACAGTAGCATAGAATCCAGGATAGACATCCTAATTCTGAAGAAATGTTTAAACTTAACTATGATCCTAATTCAGTAAATGTGTGTCAACACATGAAAGAAATTTTAATTATTTGTTGGCACAATTACTTTAGTAATTTAAATGATTACATTCATGAACAATTAACTAATGGTATAATTACTATTCATCAAACCTAACTACACCTAATTGTATACTGAAAATAAAAAATCTAATAACAATGTTTTCTGTTAAATGGTAGCAATTTCAATCACATCTGATGCAGTCATTGCTAGTTCAGAAACACCTTGATGAATGTTTTACAATTTATTCAGAGTAACAACAGAATTGTTCATTACAATGAAGAAGTTTTGTGCTAACTGATAAAGAGAATAATCCATGGTTTAAAGCAAAAAATGTCTGTGATTTATTGGAATATGTTAATGCAAGGGATATCTTGAAGGACAATGTGAAAAGCAAATATATTAAAAAAATATAAAGAACTGAAGTGTAGGCAGCAGCTACACTTGCATTCAGCTACTAATTTTATAAGTGAACCCAGATTATATTCATTAATTATGAAATTAAGAATTTAACACGCTGAAAAATTCCTAGAAGGGTTTTTGATGAAGTTTTACTATCAATGAGGAAATATGATTAATATTATCTACAAAGTATAATTAATTATTTAAGGAGATTCAGAAAATGAAGTTGAAAATATTAGTAGACAGAATAACACTACAGTTGATGTTGCCTCAGATAAAATTCAAGAGAACAATGAAATTACTGACAATCATGTCACTCCTACAACAGTTACTCAAGGTAAACACATTAAATTTGTTTTACTCCAGAAAAATCATATGCAGGGATATCCACATTATATTATAATAACTCAAAATATCCCTGTATATTTTAGGTTGAATGAACTATGCGAAGGTTATCCAGAAATGGAAATCATTTTTTAAGAATCAGTAATGCAGACTCAGTTAATGTATAAAATTTAATGAAAAAAGATAACAAATAATTTCGCAAGAAAATCATTTTCAAACAAGTTTAAATTAAGATCCTTATAAAAGAAATAACAAATAGTAAAACAAATCATTAATAATTTCTTAGAAAAGTAAATCTTTTCATATTTAAATTATAAATAACAATAATAAAATCCACAATGCAAAATGATTCAAAACTGTCAGATTCCATGACCTCAAATTTAAAATCCTGAAATGGTTCCAACGTTAGATCATTTTTGTAAACCTTTATTTTAAGGTTGTAATATACTCTATCTTCTTTAATACAAGGAGCAGCAGAATGACTGTTGTGATTAGTACGAAACTGATTTAATTTATTAACAGTCTCCATTTATATATATAAAGTTTTATTAAACAATATTCTTTTTATTTACCTAGCTGTATGTGAATTTTCAAATCCTAACCCTTTAAGGTATACTTTATCTCCTTTCTGTTTCACAACTTCTTCAACAAGATATACATCAGTATAACTCGTTTTATGTAATTCATGGTGACAAAAATTTCCTTTTACTTCTTCAGCTGTTAAGTCTCTTGATATATATGTATTGGATTAGAATGAATAACTGATTCAGTCAAAAAAATTTCTGATGACCAACTGGCTGTATATTCTGTTTAAAAAATTCCTTGATGTTTGCTCATTCTAACTTTATTTCCCTTTTTAAATTACGCTTTTTCATTAGATGTAGTAGTAGCTGGTTTACAGTTCTTTTCATTGTATTCTATTGGTTCAATTTTTATTGCTGACTGTTTTGTCTTATTAAATTCATCAACAAATCTTGAAACTATTTCAATCTGTTGATAATTTCCTTGTAAGTTAATTATTTTCCACATATTTTCTTTAAGTATTGTGTTAAATGTTTCAACAATGGGTGCTTTTAATTCAACAAAAGTTGAGTAGTGATTAAAGTTATATTTTTTTCATCAGTCCTTGAAAACCCTTATCATAAAATTCTTTGTCACTATCTGTTTGTACAATTTTTGGTTTCTACCTCTAAACTCTAGTCCCAGAACTACAGAAGCAAGTACAACAAGCAAATTTCAATATGAAACGAAGAACTCAAGGACTGTTTAATGGACCAGAAAAATGCATAAACCAAGCTCACAAGGACACAAGTAAAGACGAGCAAATGAAGAAAA
Source organism: Schistocerca americana (assembly GCF_021461395.2). Taxonomy (NCBI): domain Eukaryota; kingdom Metazoa; phylum Arthropoda; class Insecta; order Orthoptera; family Acrididae; genus Schistocerca; species Schistocerca americana. The sequence goes on along the minus strand of NC_060121.1, from coordinate 685,251,453 downwards.
GTCAAAGCAAATTAAGTCAGAGTACCATACAGCTAATCAACCAAAGATCGGTAATGTTAAAAACCAGAGATATTACAGATAGGAATAAATAAGAATATGCAAAACAAGACGAAATAACGAAAAGCGAAATATGATAGACGTCCGTGAACACCAATCAGTAGCAAGGAGATAAATACTACAAACAAACAAATCAATCAGAAGAGCAAGGTTAATCCCCCAGGATGGGAATCAATCGCTACTAGGAATGAAGAATCAGGCAGGAGAGCATCTAAACACAAGAGAGGATACAATCAAATCAGTAACGGATTTCTACAAAGCAGTATACACAAGTTCTCTATCAAACAAAGCAACAGACTGCTCCCTGATGATCCGAACCCAAACACCACTGTTACCATACCCACTACAATACACAGCGAGGTTAAAACAACCGTCACTGAACTGAAAAATGGACAGTCACCTGGAGAAGACAACATACACAATGAGCTTTTAAAAGAAGGCTAAGATGTCCTAACGCCAGCCATCACAGAAGTGTTCAAGAAAATCATACAAACCAAAGACATTTCCGACCAGTGGAAAAAAGTATGATTATACTTTTGCACAAAACAGGCACAAAAGATTACATGAACAATTACAGATCCATTTAGATTGAAACGGAACTTGTTGTACCGCTTCAGTGTTTTAATAAATTGCTAGCACGCAGAAATGATTAGCAAGAGTTTCTTCTCTTGCAGGTAACACCGCAGCTGGAGTCCAAACGGAGAGAATGGACTAAACAGGGTTATTTATTGATTTTTTTTCTGTTGTGTACCACGTTTCCCATTTTCCTTTCCTTTGTACGGCCTGGACGGTGTATATGAGTGAGTGTGTGAACTAGCAGAAAGCTTAACGCACAGATTAAAACACTGCATGAATGAATGGTCGTTCTGGGGTAGGGTAGTACCAACCTCCCAAGCGTGAATAAGTTCAGCAGAGAACAAGTTTGCAGATCAGGGCAAAGATGACCCGTAGGCCTGCATATTGGCTCTGTCAGGTTGGCGCGCCACCCCCACCACGTTTGTAAACGGAACGGTTAGGCGAATTTGGTTGGAAGGGCACTTGCTCCTGGGTCGTGGTGCTGGACAGACATGGAGATGCAGCTCTCGTTTTGGTAATGTTAACTTAGGTATTAGATTGTCTGAAATCTGCTCTGTAATGAAGTCCAGATGTTGAAATCAGGGGCGAAATTACCACTGAACCCCATAAGGGAATTGATTTTCTTAATTTATTCGAATTTCAGTAGACCTGGCGTTAGTGCCTTGTTCAGGCAACGCACCATGTGCCTTAAGCTCACGGTCACGTTATTGCTCTGTGCTTAACGGAAATTCACTCATTTAATGTATTTTAATCTGCTTTTCCTTTTACAGTGATATTTTGGGGTTTTTTATTTTCCATAAGTTTTCTTTGTGAACCTACTTTCGCGCCACGTGGTTGGTTGGAGCAACCGCCGCATTGATAAATTGTAGATTTGGTCTGAAAATATATTGTACACAATGAATAATCATACGATAGTGAGTGAGTGTAAAATAGGGAAGGAATAATCGTGTGTGTCCATATTTTTCTGGGTTTCTATTGGCTACTGAAACTAGGCCATGTGGGTTGAACAGCATTGAAGTGATGTTTCTTGTGCACCCCCATAGCGAGGTGATTTGTTGGCGATGTTGTGCGTTAAGCAAAATACTTGTGCCACTAGGAAATGTATCGGATATTAATGCCCACTGATTTGATAAATATTTGCCAAATACTCTTCCACCCTGACCTAGTTTTGCTTGTATTGTCTTTGCAGAACTTGTTCTGAGTAATTTATAGTAATTGAATGTAATAAATGAGGGTTTGGGTATAATTGTGTGGTTGTATAGAATTACATTGAAGCCAGGTCTGCGCTCCTCAGTCCCATTCCATAATTACGTGGCGAAACTGAACCATCTTAACTAGAGACCGGTTTTGATTATGTATATTGCAAGAGAAATATGACTAGTTGTTGAAATACCATCGGTACTGAATAAATATCAATTAATCTCTACCCTCGACTGATTATTTACTCCTTCCATCATAAAGACTAGGTGGCAGTCAGTATCACAGTCGAATTCTGGGTCATGAAAGCAAATAAAAGCTATATAATGCCTATTAAGCCCTCTATAGGTGCCTTCTGTAGTGGTTCAAAAAAATGCGTTATCTGTTGCGTTCAAATTTCTACCGGTTCGTTAAAACCTTCCGCTAGAAATGATTAATACCCAGCAATAACTTGCAGGGGCCAGTAAATTCGTGGACCACACGAATTTAAGAAACCATTTACTACAGACGGTAGCTTGCAGGAGCGGTAGGACATGTCAAAGCGACGGTAATCTACCTACTTAGGTAGACTTATACCACCACCAGTACTGGAAGGGTACATTGCAAGATGTCTAACCTCTATGAACTGTTCTAGAAAATACTAACAAGGCGATTGAAAAAACACTATACGAGAACCAATCCTCAGAACAAGCAGGATTCTATAAAGGATGTACCACAATCCACTGTACTCAAAGCATTAATAGATAACAGAAAAAATCGGAAGATCACTGCCTCAAAATATACCTTGCCTTTGTTGATAACAGCAAAGCATTCGATACCATCGAACACCCAAACATACTTAAAGCATTAAGAAATCAAGGCATATAATAAAAATACATCCAGTTATTAGGAAACATTCAAAACAACAGCTTCGCTAGAGTTAAAACCTAAAAGACAGGCCAACCTTTCCTTGTGGAAAGAGGAGTTGGACAGGAGGATCCCATCTCCCCAAAACTATTTACCTACATATTGGAGGACATATTCAGGAAACTAAAATGGAATAAGAAAGATGGAATATGTCTCAATGCCAGTAGGCCTCAACAGCAATTTGAGGTTTGCTGATGACATAGTCATCATCTCTAAAACTGCAAGGGATTTGCAGTCAATGTTCCGGGAGCTTGACACACAAAGAAATATGGCAGGCCTCACAACAAACAAATCTAAAACGCAAATAATCACAAATGGATTAGAAACCCCAATATATATTGAAGGAACACAACTAATACATGCATCACAAAACATATACCTACGCTAAATAGTTTCCTTTAACAACAAAATTGGAAAAGAAAGAAAACAAAGAGTTTCCTTAGCCTGAAAAGCTTTCTGGGCCTTAAAGTTCATATCGCTAGACCGAACCCTTAATAGGAGGCTCGAAATTGAGGCACTTGAAACCTACGTTTTTCCAATGTTATTATATAGACATCAGACATAGTCTCTCATAGCCAAAGAGGGAAACACTCTACAAGTATGCCAAATGAATATGCAGAGGAGGATCCTTTGCATCTCTCTGAAAGACAATATCAAACACCTCAGTTCACAAGATGTCATCAACAACAGACATAGCACAAAAGGCTACAGGGGCGGGCATGTGGTGAGGCTGCAACACGTCAGAAGGACAGCACGAGCTACCTCATGGGACCCCTACATCGGCAAGAGACTCCCGGGAAGACCAAGATGCAAATGGTCAGACTTATTCAGAAAACAAGCAGGAAGACAGTGGACCGGCATCGGTAGAAACAGTAAGGAGTGGAAAGAACTAGAACTACAACTAACTGATCAAATGTAGATCGATGTGTAGTGTGCATTAAGTGTGGTACCCTCTTACACAGATTGGCTCACCATGTGAGTCTTCAAAACCAGCTACCCCTACTTGTAGGAGGCCTTTGCCCTTAATGGGACGATAGGGTTATTTTCATTCATTCATTCCTTAATTTCTTTCATTCATTCATCTCTAAATATTTTTTCGACAGCATCAACTGCATTCTTACCGGTTTTGTTTTTAGCTGGAATACCCCAAGCAAATTTTGAAGAGACACCTAAAACAGTTAATAAATATTTATATCCTTCATCTATTTTTGAAATTCCTTTGAAATTACCTGAAACCATTTCAATCATATCAGCTCACCATAAATAATCTATACCAAAAGAAATTAGATTTCTTCTTTTAAAATTTTCTTCTGATTGGTTTAAGTAATTTATTAATAATTTCATGATGAATATTAGGGGTGAGATATTTGCTCATAACATTACCTACAATTTTTTAAACAAACTTATTCTTTCTATTTTTACATACTGTATTTCTATATTTTGTCTTCTACTTTTAGTTGTTACTCTGTGAGGATTAAATGTTTCAGTAAATTTTGTATGCTTCTACTCATATAGACGAAAACTTTAATAAGATTTAATTTATTGTTCTGTCCCATCCTCATTATTTGATTCTAAAATCAGTTCAACAAAATATTAATTCACCTCAAACAGGTGTAGTTTTAACTGACTAAATTAAAGTTATGACAAATATTTTATCTTTCATTTTCATTCCAAGTAATGGATTGTTGAACTCAGTTGGATATAAAATTTGTAATTCATCGTTATTGTGTCTGGTTATCTCCATTTTACAATCAGTGTTTGACAAATCGCCATCTATATTGGTCCTATAAAAATAATTATCTTGAATTTTACACCATATTCGAATGTATATTTCAATATTTCATCACCTCCAAAGAAAATTAAATTTCAGTTTTTTTCCATACATTCTTTTATTAAGATTACATAACTGACTTAGTTGGTGTTAAATCTGCCTTTGAGAAAAAATATGGAAAAGGTTTTTCTATTTCCTTTTTTTAAGTACTTTGTTAGATATTTTTATTAAATTGATTAACTTTTTCAGTAAGCAGTTTAGTAGTGATGTAATAACTGAGTTGTGTAAGAATATTTGTGTAATCATGTTTTGTTACATGATTAGTTAATTGTTTTGTAACTGCATCATAACCATCTACTAGATCGTTTATACCTACTCTTTTTCTACCTTAAAAATCAATACATCGTTTGGTTGCTTTAAAAATGTTACATAATTCCTTTTGAAATTTTTAATTAAATTTTCTGTTCTTGGATCAATTTTTGCTTCTAATTCATATGTCGTGTTTTCTAAATTAATTTGAGCATTAATTGTGTTACCCTAAAGATCATTTTATTTTCAAAAATATACATTTATTAAATTCAAAATATCATTGAATTAATAATTATCTGATAACAGTTTTAAAACAAACAGACACAAATGACCTCAAATTACTTCAATAAAGCTTTGTACACTCTATACACCATCGATGTAGTAGTACAGACAATTTTTCTCAAATAGTTAACTAGTTTTTAGGTGTATTTCCTCCAAATGAATCAAAAATTAATTTCAATTTTTTTTATTTGTGATAACATGTCTAATGAGTACCAACATAATATGATGTATCTAAATTTACTATTCCACATACTATATTTTTGGTTTTTGTTTCATTAGGTAATTATCAGTCATAATAATTAATTCTATAATTCATTAGACGGTTGATCTACAGGGTGTTACAAAAAGGTACGGCCAAACTTTCAGGAAACATCCCTCACACACAAAGAAAGAAAATATGTTATGTGGACATGTGTCCAGAAAACCTTACTTTCCATGTTAGAGCTCATTTTATTACTTGTCTTCAAATCACATTAACCATGGAACGGAAACTCACAGCAACAGAACGTACCAGCGTGACTTCAAACACTTTGTTACAGGAAATGTTCAAAATGTCCTCCGTTAGCGAGGATACATGCATCAACCCTCCATCGCATGGAATCCCTGATGCGCTGCTGCAGCCCTGGAGATTGGTGTATTGTATCACAGCCATCCACAATATGCGCACAAAGAGTCTCTACATTTGGTACCGTGGTTGCATAGACAAGAGCTTTCAAATGCCCCCATAAATGAAAGTCAAGAGGGTTGAGGTCGGGAGAGCGTGGAGGCCATGGAATTGGTCTGCCTCTACCAATCCATCGGTCCCTGAATCTGTTGTTGAGAAGCGTATGCTGCACTTCGACTGAAATGCGCGGGAGCTCCATCGTGCATGAACCACATGTTGTGTCGCACTTGTAAAGGCACATGTTCTAGCAGCACAGGTAGAGTATTCCGTATGAAATTAGGATAATGTGCTCCATTGAGCGTAGTTGGAAGAACATGGGGCCCGATCAAGACATCACCAACAGTGCCTACCCAAACGTTCACAGAAAATCTGTGTTGATGACGTGATTGCACAATTGCGTGCGGATTCTCGTCAGCCCACACAGGTTGATTGTGAAAATTTACAATTTGATCACTTTGGAATGAAGCCTCATCCGTAAAGAGAACATTTGCACTGAAATGAGGATTGACACATTGTTGGATGAGCCATTCGCAGAAGTGTACCCTTTGGAGGCCAATCAGCTGCTGATAGTGCCTGCACACAATGTACATGGTACGGAAACAACTGGTACTCCCGTAGCACTCTCCATACAGTGACGTGGTCAATGTTACCTTGTACAGCAGCAACTTCTCTGACGCTGACATTAGGGTTATCGTCAACTGCACGAAGAATTGCCTCGTCCATTGAAGGTGTCCTCGTCGTTCTAGGTCTTCCCCAGTCGCGAGTCATAGGCTGGAATGTTCCGTTCTCCCTAAGACGCCGATCAATTGCTTAGAACGTCTTCCTGTCGGGACACCTTCGTTCTGGAAATCTGTCTCGATGAAAACCTACCACGGAACGGCTATTGCCTCGTGCTAATCCATACATCAAATGGGCATCTGCCAACTCCGCATTTGTAAAGATTGCACTGATTGCAAAACCACGTTCGTGATGAACACTAACCTGTTGATGCTATGTACTGATGTGCTTGATGCTAGTACTGTAGAGCAACGAGTCGCATGTCAACACAAGCACCAAAGTCAACAATACCTTCCATCACTTGGGCCAACTGTTGGTGAATCGAGGAAGTACAGTACACACTGATGAAACTAAAATGAGCTCTAACATGGAAATTAAGCGTTTCCGGACACATGTCCACATAAGATCTTTCCTTTATTTGTGTGTGAGGAATGTTTCCTGAAAGTTTGGCTATACTTTTTTGTAGCACCCTGCATATCATAATTAGATAAAGCATTACTATATTTTTTGATTATTTTTTTGAAATTTTTCTCCATCCACTTCCTTTGTTTTCCATTGCTAAACGATGCCTATTTTGTTTTCTAATTCATCAGATTTTTTCTTGTTTATTGCTGCATTTGCGACTGCTGCAGAACCACTAGCAGGTGAACCTATAGTCGCTTTGTATGTTAATGTAACTAAAAATATTGGTAGAAATCCAACATGGTTATTTGTTAATCCAGAGCCTTCTTCCTTTTTTGTTAGATATTAATAATTTTTTACCGAATGTAATAAGTAAATTTCCACGATTTTTATCTCTTTTCCTTTTTTGTGCATCACTTAAAAATTGGTCAATACTATGTAAGTGTTAGTTATTTAAGTTAATTTTAATTGATTTTGGTTTAGTTCTGCCACTTGGTACCAAAGTACAATCATTATTTATGATATTCATTAACATAGATAAAAATTTTTAAAGGTTAATAATTTTACAATCCCCATCAGTTTTCATCAACATGTCAATCCATTCCCAATTTTCGTTTTCCATACATAATTCCTCTAACTCCCGTTGCAGCTACCTTTACTCCTCAAAAACATCATTTGCACAATTCTTTCTTCTGCAGCTAACTGAATAACTTTATCAGCTAATGACTAGATTCTAAATCTTCATTATTATTAAAGGCGATTGTTTTCAATCTTCATACAGTTGATTGTTACCCTCAACTCATTCAGCAAGTAGTTTATATAGTGGGTAACATGGATCACAGTACTGTTACATAGTAAGTGTTAAATCGATATTATGCATTCCAGTTAGATTAATCACCCTGTTTACTAAGCCTTTTCCCTTTTTTCACTTTTACAACATGTATGTGGTGTATTATTCAACATTCTGATAAAACATGGATGCATTTGGCTTATTGCGAATGAAGTCCCTTAAGTTATTTGTCACTACTTTTGTTATTCCATCATTTTGACTGAAATACTTTGTGTTGTCAACAATTTCTGCATCATGAATAGCTGCTAATCTGTCAGTTAAGTCACAAACATGTTTTACTGATTTCCAAAATGTATGTGATGTTGTTATTGTGGTCTTCAGTCCTGAGACTGGTTTGATGCAGCTCTCCTTGCTAATCTATCCTGTGCAAGCTTCGTCATCTCCCAGTACGTACTGCAACCTACATCCTCCTGAATCTGCTTAGTGTATTCATCTCTTGGTCTCCTTCTACGATTTTTACCCTCCACGCTGCCCTCCAATGCTAAATTTGTGATCCCTTGATGCCTCAGGACATGTCCTACCAACCGATCCCTTCTTCTAGTCAGATTGTGCCACAAACGTCTCTTCTCCCCAGTCCTATTCAGTACCACCTCATTAGTTATGTGATCTACCCATCTAATCTTCAGCATTCTTCTGTAGCACCACATCTCAAAAGCTTCTATTCTCTTCTCGTCCAAACTATTTATCGTCCATGTTTCACTTCCATACATAGCTACACTCCATACAAATACTTTCAGAAAGGACTTCCTGACACTTATGTCTATACTCGATCTTATCAAATTTCTCTTCTTCAGAAACGCTTTCCTTGCCATTGCCAGTCTACATTTTATATCCTCTCTACTTCGACCATCATCAGTTATATTGCTCCCGAAATAGCAAAACCCCATTACTACTTTAAGTGTCTCATTTCCTAATCTAATTCCCTCAGCATCACCCGACTTAATTCGACTACATTCCACTATCCTCGTTTTGCTTTTGCTGAAGTTCATCTTGTATTCTCCTTTCAAGACACTGTCCATTCCGTTCAACTGCTCTTCCAAGTCCTTTGCTGTCTCTGACAGAATTACAATGTCATTAGCGGGCCTCAAAGTTTTTATTTCTTCTCCCTGGATTTTAATACCTACTCCAAATTTTTCTTTTCTTTCATTTACTGCTTGCACAATATACAGATTGAATAACATCAGCGACAGGCTACAACCCTGTCTCACTCCCTTCTCAACCACTGCTTCCCTTTCATGCCCCTCTACTTCTATAACTGCCATCTGGTTTCTGTACAAATTGTAAATAGCCTTTCGCTCCCTGTATTTTACCCCTGCCACCTTTGGAATTTGAAAGAGAGTAATCCAGTCAACATTGTCAAAAGCTTTCTCTAAGTCTACAAATGCTAGAAACATAGGTTTGCCTTTCCTTAATCTTTCTCCTAAGATAAGTCGTAAAGTCAGTATTGCGTCACGTGTTCCAACATTTCTACGGAATCCAAACTGATCTTCCCTGAGGTCGGGTTCTACCAGTTTCTCCATTCGTCTGTAAAGAATTTGCGTTAGTATTTTGCAGCTGTGACTTATTAAACTGATAGTTCGGTAATTTTCACATCTGTCAACACCTGCTTTCTTTGGGAATGGAATTATTATATTCTTCTTGAAGTCTGAGGGTATTTCGCCTGTCTCGTACATCTTGCTCACCACATGGTAGAGTTTTGTCAGGACTGGCTCTCCCAAGGCCGTCAGTAGTTCTAATGGAGTGTTATTTACTCCTGGGGCCTTGTTTCGACTCAGGTCTTTCAGTGCTCTGTCAAACTCTTCACGCAGTATCGTATCTCCCATTTGATCTTCATCTACATCCAGTTCCATATCCATAATATTGTCCTCAAGTACATCGCCCTTGTATGGACCCTCTATATACTTCCACCTTTCTGCTTTCCCCTCTTTGCTTATAACTGGGTTTCCATCTGAGCTCTTGATATTCATACAAGTGGCTCTCTTTCCTCCAAACGTCTCTTTAATTTTCATGTAGGCAGTATCTATCATACCCCTAGTGACGTAATCCTCTACATCCTTACATTTGTCCTCCAGCCATTCATGCTTAGCCATTTTGCACTTCCTGTAGATCTCTTTTTTGAGACATTTGTATTCCTTTTTGCCTGCTTCATTTACTGCATTTTTATATTTTCTCCTTTCATCAATTAAATTCAATATTTCTTCTGTTACGCAAGGATTTCTACTAGCCCTCGTCTTTTTACCTACTTGATCCTCTGCTGCCTTCACTACTTCATCCCTCAAAGCTACCCATTCGTCTTCTACTGTATTTCTTTCCCCCATTCCTGTCAATTGTTCCCTTATGCTGTCCCTGAAACTCTGTACAACCTCTGGTTTAGTCAGTTTATCCAGGTCCCATCTCCTTAAATTCCCACCTTTTTGCAATTTCTTCAGTTTTAATCTACAGTTCATAACCAATAGATTGTGGTCAGATTCCACATCTGCCCCTGGAAATGTCCTACAATTTAAAACCTGGTTCCTAAATCTCTGTCTTACCATTATATAAATCTATCTGATACCTTTTAGTATCTCCAGGATTCTTCCACGTGTACAACCTTCTTTTATGATTCTTCAACCAAGTGTTAGCTATGATTAAGTTATGCTCTGTGCAAAATTCTGACAGACGGCTTCCTGTTTCATTTCTTAGCACCAATCCATATTCACCTACTACGTTTCCTTCTCTCCCTTTTCCTACTACCGATTTCCAGGCACCCATGACTATAAAATTTTCGTCTCCCTTTACTACCTGAATAATTTCTTTTATTTCATCATACATTTGTTCAGTTTCTTCGTCGTCTGCATAGGTAGTTGGCATATAAACTTGTACTACTGTAGTAGGCATGGGCTTCGTGTCTATCTTGGCCACTATAATACGTTCACCATTCTGTTTGTAGTAGCTTACCCGCATTCCTATTTTCCTGTTCATTATTAAACCTACTCCTGCATTACCCCTATTTGATTTTGTATTTGTAACCCTGTATTCACCTGACCAGAAGTCTTGTTCCTCCTGCCACTGGACTTCATTAATTCCCACTATATCTAACTTCAACCTATCCATTTCCCTTTTTAAATTTTCTAACCTACCTGCCTGATTAAGGGATCTGACATTCCACGCTCCGATCCATAGAGTGCCACTTTTCTTTCTCCTGATAACGATGTTCTCTTAAGTAGTCCCCACCCGGAGATCCGAATGGGGGACTATTTTACCTCCGGCATATTTTACCCAAGAGGACGCCATCATCATTTAACCATAAAGTAAAGCTGCATGCCCTCGGGAAAAATTATGGCTGTAATTTCCCCTTGCTTTCAGCCGTTTGCAGTACCACAACAGCAAGGCTGCTTTGGTTAATGTTACAAGGCCAGATCAGTCAATCATGCAGACTGTTGACCCTGCAACTATTGTAAAGGCTGCTGCCCCTCTTCAGGAACCACACGTTTGTCTGGCCTCTCAACAGATACCCCTCTGTTGTGGTTGCACCTACAGTACGGCTATCTGTATCGTTGAGGCACGCAAGCCTCCCCACCAACGGCAAGGTCCATGGTGCATGGGGGGAGATGTATGTGACAAACTATGGAAAAATCTTATGAAGTAAGGTATAGCTTTTGGATTGTTGATTACAAAGTGAAGATATGTGTTATTCCAACTTTTTCATTATGATAGTTCTTATCTCTAGCTAATTTTTCTCCAAGAGTTACTGTTAATCTATCAGTGAATTTATTTACATAATTCATCCAAATATATTCAAATGGTTTTTCTGTTTACTTTTTTATGAGCTTGATGTGTAGATTCTAAATTTTTATGATCATGATAGGTGATGTCATTTTCTTTGTATGCTTCATCTAGTTGATTTTAATCTAGAACTCATTAGCAAGTAGATTATATTATGGATTTATTAAACCTTTAGTAAACCTTTACCTCTTTTCCCAGGTGAATTTATTTCTGAATAATCTCAAGAATCTGAAGTGAAGTTATTACGTTCTGGAAATAAATGTCAACAAATTTTTTTATGAAATGATTAATTTTATTTCAGTTCAACCATACTGGAGCTAGAATATAATTGTCAATCGTTAGTGTAGTTTTTCCACTAATGCTTGGTAATGTAACTGCACATGAAATAGAGTTTGGCAAAAGTTCACCAAATTATTAGTATAAGTGGTTCATATATTTTAGTTGAGTAATAAGTCAGATGTTCTTAAAAAAAGATTGTTGTTGTTGTTGTTGTTGTTGTGGTCTTCAGTCCTTAGACTGGTTTGATGCAGCTCTCCATGCTACTCTATCCTGTGCAAGCTTCTTCATCTCCCAGTACCTACTGCAACCTACATTCTTTTGAATCTGTTTAGTGTATTCATCTTTTGGTCTGCCTCTACGATTTTTACCCTACACGCTGCCCTACAAAACTAAATTGGTCATCCCTTGATGCCTCAGAATATGCCTTACCAACCTATTCCTTCTTCTAGTCAAGTTTTGCGACAAACTCCTCTTCTCTCCAATTCTATTCAATACCTCCTCATTAGTTATGTGATCTTCTCATCTAATCTTCAGCATTCTTCTGTAGCACTACATTTCATAAGCTTCTATTTTCTTCTTGTCTAAACTATTTATCATCAACATTTCACTTCCAAACATGGCTTCACTCCGTACAAATACTTTCAGAAACGACTTCCTGAGACTTAAATCTATACTCGATGTTAACAAATTTCTCTTCTTCAGAAACGCTTTCTGTGCTGTTGCCAGTCTACATTTTATATCCTCTCTAATTCGACCATCACCAGTTATTTTCCTCCCCAAATAGCGAAACTCATTTACTACTTTAAGTGTATTATTTCCTAATCTAATTCCCGCAGCGTCACCAGATTTAATTGGACTACGTTTCATTATCCTCGTTTTGCTTTTATTGATGATCATCTTACATCTTCCTTTCAAGACACTCTCCATTCCGTTCAGCTACTCTTCCAGGTCCTTTGATGTCTCTGACAGAATTACAATGTCCTCGGTGAACCTCAAAGTTTTTATTTCTTCTCCATGGATTTTAATTCCTACTCCGAATTTTTCTTTTGTTTCCTTTACTGCTTGCTCAATATACAGATTGAATAACATCAGGGATAGGCCGCAACCCTGTCTCACTCCCTTCCCAATCACTGCTTCCCTTTCATGCCCCTCAACTCTTATAAGTGCCATCTGGTTTCTGTACAAATTGTAAATAGCCTTTTGCTCCCTGTGTTGTACCCCTGCCACCCTCAGAATTTAAAAGAGAGAATGCCAGTCAACATTGTCAAACGCTTTCTCTAAGTCTACAAATGCTAGATACATAGGTTTGCCTTTCCTTAATCTATTTTCTAAGATAAGTCGTATGGTCAGTACTGCCTTACGTGTTCCAACATTTCTACAGAATCCAAACTGATCTTCCCTGAGGTTTTTCCATTCGCCTGTAAAGAATTTGTAGCCGTGGCTTATTAAGCTGATAGTTCGGTAATTTTCACATCTGCCAACACCTGCTTTCTTTGGGATTGGGATTATTATATTCTTCTTGAAGTCTAAGGGTATTTCGCCTGTTTCGTACATCTTGCTCATTAGATGGTAAAGTTTTGTTACGCCTGGTTCTCCCAAGGCTGTCAGTAGTTCTAACGGAATGTTGTCTACTCCCGGGGTCTTGTTTCTACCTAGGTCTCTCAGTGCTCTGTCAAACTCTTAATGCAGTATTATATCTACTATTTCATCTCCGTCTGCATTCTCTAACATTTCTATAATATAGTCCTCAAGAACTTGGCCTTTGTATAGACCCTCTATATACTCCTTCCACCTTTCTGCTTTCCCTTCTTTGCTTAGAACTGGGCTTCCATCTGAGCGCTTGTTATTAATTCAAGTAGTTCTCTTTTCTCCAAAGGTGCCTTTAATTTTTCTGTAGGCAGTATCTATTTTACCCCTAGTAATATGCGCCTGTACATTCGTACATTTGTCCTCTAGCCATTCCTGCTGAGCTACTTTGCACCTCCTGTCGATCTCATTTTTGAGACGTTTGTATTCGTTTTTGCCTACTACATTTACCGCATTTTTATATTTTCTCCTATCATCAATGAAAATCAGTATCTCTCCTGTTGCCCAGGGATTTCTACTACCCCTCGTCTTTTTACCTACTTGATGCTCTGTTACCTTCACTATTTCATCTCTCAAAGCTACCCAGTCTTCTTCTACTGTATTTCTTTCACTAATTCTTGTCAGTCTTTCCCTAATGCCCTCCCTGAAGCTCTCTACAACCTCTGGTTTAGTCAGTTTATCCAAGTCCCATTTCCTCAAATTCTCACCTTTTTGCAGTGTCTTCAGTTTTAATCTACAGTTCATAACCAATAGATTGTGGTCAGAGTCCACATCTGCACCTGGAAATGCCTTACAATTTAAAACTTGGCTCCTGAATCTCTGTCTTATCATTATATAATCTGAGACCTTCCAGTATCTCCAGGCTTCTTCCATGTATACAGCCTTCTTTTATGATTCTTGAACCAAGTGTTAGCTATGATTGAGTTGTGCTCTGTGTAAAATTCTACCAGAGAGCTTCCTCTTTCATTCCTTAGCCCCATTCCATATTCACCTGCTACGTTTCCCTCCCTTCCTTTTCATACTATCGAGTTTCAGTCACCCACGACTATTAAATTTTCGTCTCCCTTCACTATCTGAATAATTTCTTTTATCTCGTCATACATTTCATCCATCTCTTCGTCATCTGCGGAGGTAGTTGGCATATTAACTTGTACTACTGTGGTCGGCATGGGATTCATATGTCTTGGCCACAATAATGCGTTCACTTCGCTGTTTGTGGTAGCTTACCTGCATTCCTGTTTTTTAATTATTATTAAATCTACTCCTGTATTATCCCTATTTGATTTGGTATTTGTAACCCTGTATTCACCTGACCAGAAGTCTTGTTCCCCCCTGCCACCGAACTTCACTAATTTCCACTATATCCAACTTTAACCTATCCATTTCCCTTTTTAAATTTTCTAACCTACCTGCTCGGTTAAGGGATCTGACATTCCACTCTCCGATCTGTAGAACGCCACTTATCTTTCTCCTGATAACAACGTCCTCCTGAGTATTCCCCACCCGGAGATGCGAATGGTGGACTGTTTTAGCTCCAGAATATTTTACCCAAGAGGACGCCATCATCATTTAACCACACAGTAAAGCTGCATGCCCTCGGGAAAAATTATGGCTGTAGTTTCCTCTTGCTTTCAGCTGCTAAAAAAGGTTAACTGTTTCAATAAGAGAAACTTACAAAACTTTTACATTACTTGGTTTTTTATGACTTCTAAACTCTAAATATTACATCGAGAAATAAAAGAAACTATATGGTGATGGAGATAGGACAGAAATTCCGGTTGGTAAGTATAGTTCAAAATTTTTGAAACATTCATTCATTCGAAAAACTCCAATATTCACATTACTGCAGATGATAACTTATATAGATTTACTACTGGAAGTGATGTAAAAATGTACAGGTATATAAAAGGTAGTATTCGAAGTGGACTGTTGAAGCCAAGAAAACGACTGATGGTAACTATGTTCCTAAAGTTATTCCATTCCTGTTAATTAATATAAACTTTAATCTAGCTGATGGAAAGTTCCTAAACCATACTGATCATTTTCATAGAGAGACTAATATTATTGGTTCATTTAAACCAAACACAGAATTCGGTGGACCAATAATTCAGGAACCACTTTATCCTTTAGATACTCCTGTTTTTCATCCTATTCAAAATTTAGAAAGTGCTATAACTGATAAAAATGACAATCTGATTGACTTTAATATTGCTTGTGTAACAGTTGTTTTAAAAATGTATTGTAAAATTTATCCTTTTAAATATTCAACAAAATGGGGAGTTATCAGTTCTGCTCATTCCCTGTGAATGAGGAAACTAAAAATAATTGAAATGCACCCAACAGGAATACAGAGATTAAAAAAATATTGGAGAAGGATGGCTTCATCCATTCCATGCGCATTTGCACATGAACTTTAGTAATGTTATAGGTATTTATGATGGATCTGAATCAGTTTATCGAACATATTGTAATAGGATGACTAGAGTGGGTGATGTGGTCGGGGTTGTAGGGCATGGCTGGGTAGAAGAAGGTGGCTGCTTTTAGCAATCTTCCTCTTGATTGTTGGTTCTTTCAATACATTTTCTGGTAGCTCAGACCCACCGCTCTTGTCGTGGTGGAGAGGTGCTGAAGCAAGCAGCCCAGGGAACGTTTCGCCGTGCTCTGCTGCTCAGGCAGTAGGAGGTTAGCAGCACGAAGCCTGGCCTAGCTCGCCTCCTGCAGATGCTGCGGCTCGTGACGACATGGGGAGTCGTCGGTGCAGCAGCGGGCAACGCCCTCCGCCGGCCAGTCTTCAGGGACAGCATCACTGATGACAACGACGTAACGGCGACTGAACGCCCAATCAGTCGAACCGATGCCAATGCTCACCTCTAATGCCCTTAAATAGTGCAGACCACTGCTGAATCCGCCAGTTATGTGGCGCCGCGTTTATTAGAATGTTCTCGATGAGCTGGCTAACGCAACTGCGCCACACACAGCCCGCACCTGCATAATTCTGCTAATGCTGCGCTCTGGCTGTTGATGGCTACCGTGTATGTACACACATACCAACGCTCGTTGCAAAACTGCGTCACCTGCATAATGTGCCGGCCAGCCTTCATCCGCCGTCTGCCATGAGGCTGGCGCATTGCGCACTCAAACACACTTAATCACAATTTCGCACCATATTTCCTAAAAATGACCCCTTGTCCTCTACAATTCCTCCCTCACACAAATAATTCGTCCCAGAATTCAACGAAAAGTCAAAACAACTACAGTTCACTTCACAAACACCACAAAATGCGACCGATTCACTATTTACACCGTGTTCATTCACTTCTATGCTCAGTCTAATCTTTGTTCATAAACATTACTCAGTGTTCTGCTGCAGTGCCTTACAACTGTTCAGTGATTTTGTCTAGGCCCTTAGGTTAAAGGTTGGAAGGGGCAGGATTTGGGCTACCTTCCTCTTGAGCCGATAGTACACTAATCCTACAACAAATATAAAAATACAGGTGGCGGTGGTTGACGATCCAGTAACTAGTAAGCGTTGTTTATGCTGATTATGGTACTCGTGCACTCATTGAAAAGATATTCCATAGTTATATGTCCATCCTGAGTTGCTAGTATCCGGTCCAAATAGGCGAGCAAAGTCTGGTCTAATGTGCTATTCAAAAGAGTGAGATTTTCTTTCGTGACGGTTTGCACCTGTTGGTCGGGTACATAGATCAACGTGTGTGTCATGTTCATGATTGTAGCTCCAGTAATGACGGCTGGTAAACGGTAAGTTGGCTCTGAAATGTCACACTGTGTGCCGTTAATTAACCGTCCCTGCCCCTGCAATTCTATTCTTTGTGTACTCCCTTGCTTAGCCTGCTCGTAACAAACGCCAATAACGACTGTGTTTTCCATTACTGAAAATACCCAGCGTGGACCCACTTGCTGAAAGAACTTTACCGTGCCTGCTATAATTTCCTTAGTGGACTCCGTGACTGGTTCTTGTGTTTGGAATAGATAATACCCACAAGATTTGGGAACAGTGTGTAACAATTTCGATGGGCAGATGGTAACTGGACCTGTTCGACAACGCAGAAAGTCTTGTGCAGTGAGGAATGAATGAGCTTGTCTGTTATGTGCCACTAATAGTATTTCCCATCCGGTTAATTGTACGAATTTCTGCAAAATTTCCCACTTCACTGGATACGTGTGCAAGATGTAACGTTCAAATTTACAGTCTTTACATGTTAATTGTATTATGATATGAATTCCCGGCAGGGTAGGTGTCCGTGTACTGGTAACAGTGGTCATTTTGTAGTACAGAGATAAGTGTTCGTCTGTGCCAGTAGCTCTAGGGATGCGGGCAAATGCGATTTAACTTGCCGTAATCCTTCCCGAATTTGTTCCGAAAGTCACAGTACCGGGGTTAGGTGCCTGTGCATTGCACGCAACAAAGCCTCGTGTAGTTCCGTGGCTTCTATGGGTGCTTCCGCAATACTATCAGTAAGAAAACGGAGCAGCATAGCGATTATCAGCTGTGAATCGATGTTATCCAACCGGTACTTGGGTATAATCAAGTCGTGATTGGTTGTGTCGGCTGTGGCCTTAATGTGGGACAACAAGGTCGTGGCCAAAGCTCGCAGTTGGCGCGTATTATGAACTACATCTTTCTCCAAACTTTCTAATTGGGTTGTGTGAAGATGTAGCATTCCCTGGTTGCTATTCACCTTATTCTGTACCTGCTGTAGCGTTTCATTAATACTTTTAATATCTTCAGGGTCAGCGGTCCCAAAAACAGTTTTTAGGATACGTCCACCTACGTCTAACCATCCTCTTTTCCTACGGACGTGCGGGATTAACCCTGCAGTTTGCCACAACTGAGCTTGTAAGCATGCAAAAGATGATTGTAGTAGCTGATATTCCCCCCTGTGTGTCATTAAACCTTGATTGATTAGCCACCGTGGAATGAAGTTCATTGAATGTATACTCCAATTTATAGATTTCGTCTTCAACCGCCCAAATATTACAGTCCACCCTTAAGGTCCATTGATGTCCGGACATAATTACGTCCGCTTGTCGCGAGAACTAAACACCACTTGATATAGGGCGTACCTTCAAGGCTTCAGCTAAGTTGCAACAGCAAAACAAAATAACTATGCTCAGAGATAGTGCACACCTTCCCTCTTCCCTCTTCAGCACAACCCATGACGTGGAACTGCTGGTCTTACTGGAACATCAAGTTTCCTGAGAAACAAAAGAAAAACAACTCCTTTTTACACGTGGCATAAGAGCATAATAGCATGTCTGATCGCTTCAACAATTAACTTGGTTCCCTTGTTTATCTACACATTTCTTATTCTTTTTCTTAGATTCATCTTTCTCTCCACTAGAAGTTAATGCAGACAATGAACGAAGTTCCTCAAAATTCCCCTTGAAAGGCCTAATTCGGCTCAAATGCACAATAGTAGGGCGAGTTGGAAGCTGTTATTTTATGTTCACTGGCGATGTCATCTCGATCACCTGGAAAGGACCTTGATAATGGGATACAAATTTTTTCGTTTTGCCTTTTGGTACATACAGATTAGTCATCATCACCTATTGTCCTTCATGATATTTGGGTAAAGCCACCTTTCTATTGTGAACTTTGTCCTGTCTCTCTAACGCTTTACTGTTCTTTTTTTACACCTGCTGCCAGATTGTTTTCAGCTTTGTGGATAACTCCTTAACAGACGAAATATCGGTTCCTGGTGGGGTCTTGAGCAATTCAGACGGAGATGGCATCTTCCGACCGAACAGTACTTCATACGGAAACAATCATGTACTTTTATGAACTTTTGAGTTGTAGGCCACAGTTACAAATACCAATAGGGTATCCCAATTGTTGTGTTGCGAATTTACATAATAACTTGACATCTTAGCTATTGTACGATGAACTCTGTCAGTCCGACCATTAGGCTGTGGGTGTAACGCGCTTGTTCTCAGTTCCTTTACATGCAACAACTTGCATAACTGTTTCATCAAATCGGACATATGGTTTGTCCCTTGATCTGTTCCATGTTTCAGGCGTTCCGAATTTAAATACCCATTGATGTTCCATGGCGTGATCCACTGTATGGCTCACTGGTCCGGAATAGCTGTCATCGACACATAGCGCGAAAAATGATCTATTATTGTTAAAACATAGTGATTACCCGCTGGTGTTTGCTCAAATGGTCTGAAGACGTTTAAGCCAAGTAATTGGAATGGTCTATCTGCTTCCGGTAGCCGTTGCAACACAATTTTCTGATGACTCAATTCCGCCGGTTGAGCACACGGAATGCAATTCTTTACTTACTAATTGACATCTTGCCTACGCGTTGACCACCAATAACTCTGTGCTACCCTCCTTTCCGTTGCTCTTCTACGCGAATGACCAGAAAACATTGAATCATGTGCTTGCCTTAAAATTTTGCTTTGTAATTTTTCCGGTACGAGTGTGCATGGACCGTTCCTAGTTTTACGGTACAATATCCCGTCTTCTGTGATGAACTGTCACTGCGACCTAAATCGTTGACAATCTGTGTCGGCGGTTGTGCCTCCTCCCATTCGTTCTCATTTATTCCTGTGCATTCGATGGTGCATACTTTACGACTCAGACCATTCCCATTTCCGTGCGATTTACCGGGTCGATGAATCACTTCAAAGTCGTACTCACTAAGATGCAAAGCCCGCTTAGTTAATCTACACGTTGGGTCTTTAAGCCCGAACAACCACTTAAGTACTGCATCCATACAAATAAAACTGGAAGTAGTCTATTGCGAAAATTAATGACAATAACTCCTTCTCGGTTGTTGAGTAATTTTTTTCTGCATTGTTTAGCTGTCTGGAAGCATATGCTATCGGGTGTTCCTGCCCATCTATTTCCTGAGATAATACAATACCCAAAGCAAAATTGCTAGAGTCAAAAGATATTATAAACTGTTTACTAAAATCTGGAAAAGCCAAAACCGGACTAGATGTTAACAAATTTTTTAACTTTTGAGAAGCCTCTTCACATTCTGCTGACCAGTGAAATTTTTTTCCCTCCTTCAACAACTGTGTGAGGGGCCTTGCTATTTCTGCAAAATTTTGGAATATACCTCCTGTAAAATTTGGTGTGACCTAAATAAGACTGCAACTCTTTTACATTTCTAAGTGTCGGAAAATTCATTACCGCCTCTACAAGTTTTGGATCTGTGCGGACACCCTCCTGTCCTATAATATGACCTAAATAACGGACTTCTTGCAACAAAAAATGACGTTTTTCCGTATGAAGAGTTAACTGCGCTGCTTTCAGACGATCGAAAACATCACTTAAATGACGCACATGTTCTTGCACTTCCTTTGAGAAAACAATTATGTCGTCCATATATACCACACACTGATTACGTTTCAGCCCTCATAACACGCTTTCTAGTAACCATTGGAAGGTTGCCGGAGAATTTTTGACTCCGAAAGGCATTCGCCGATACTGCAAATGACCTGTAGGTGTAGAAAAAGCTGTCTTCGGTCGGTCGTCTGGGGCGACCTCCAACTGGTGGTAACCGCTTCGAAGATCTAAGGTCGTGAAATTCCGACACTGACCCAAATTATCCAGAGTTTCAGTGATATTAGGCATTGGGTATGCATCTGACACAGTTTTTTTTAATTCAGGAAACAATAATCACAACAAAAACAATATGCCTTGCCCCCATCAGGTGATTTTTTTACCCACTATTACGACAGGAGTGGACCAGGGACTACTACCGGTTTCTATTATCGCATCCCTAAACTGTTGATTAATAAATTCTTACATGACAGGCTGTAAACTTTTTGGAACAATATACGGACGTTTATACACCGGTGCTTCATTCCCAGTGGGGATGTAATGCTGAACTAACGGTGTGGAGGGCATTGGACCACGAGAATTAAATATCTCTTTATATTCTGTCAAAAGGTTCTCCATGACTTCTCAGTCTTGCCCTTCTAAATGTGCTACTTTACCCCTCAGTGTGGACCAGCTGACAGACTCTCCTGGCAACGTGTACTCTGCTGCGAAATCCTTATCCAGTTCATTTACCCTATTATCTCCAGATTCGCTATTATGGTACCCCGTGCTAACTGCACCTCTTCAAGGCCAAAATTATCAATACTGACAGGCACAACATTTTTTCCTTCTACCTCCCACATTGAGGACACGCTACGGAGCGTAAAACACTTCATTTTATCCAGCGGCTCAATCTAAGACAAAGGTTCAACGACACAGAACGAATTTACTGGCACGCTAGCTCCAACATCTGCCCAGATTATTTTCACTGTACCCTACGGTATAGTATTTTGCAAGTTAACCCTAAGGGACCTTGTACACATTTTAGGTGTCCCGCCTGACGTCTGGGCGGTTCCTTGCAACAGTAATGGTTTTTCGGCCGCAGAACCTAGGCGAAATTGTATTCCATCCAGTTCTACTGTACACCTTTCCAGGTTAACTTTTGCATGATGCCCAACCAGGAAATCCAATACGAGTATGACAAAGCTGCTGCCAACAAATGGAAGAACTTCTGCCTTCACCTGGAAGTTCCTTGTTTCCACTCGGAAGTTTAACACTGCTGATCCGAGTGACTTCACCTGTCCTCCACCCACGCCACTTAACGCCCAGCATGGTGGTTTTAATTCTACTTTACCGACTACATTTCTACTCGGCACAGATACCTGAGACCCGGTATCCAATAAAAATTTGCACGGTCTGCCCCTCACCAAGCCAGTCAGAAAAAGTCTGCCACTGATTCTGCACTAGCATTAATCTTTACCGGGGGTGTTGCACAGTGGACACACCACCCCCTGCCCCGTTTAACTGAGGGGTTGAGGCCCACCTTGCGGTTTCCTATCGTGTTTCAGCCAGGACCTATTGCAATTATACTCCCGATGACCCCAACGTCTGCATTTCCTGGGCCGGCCGGGGTGGCCGAGCGGTTCTACACGCGTGAGTCTGGAACCACGCGACCGCTACAGTCGCAGGATCGAATCCTGCCTCAAACATGGATGTGTGTGATGTCCTTAGGTTAGTTAGGTTTAATTAGTTCTAAGTTCTAGGCGACTGATGTCCTCAGAAGTTAAGTTGCATAGTGTTCAGAGCCATTTGAACCATAGAACCAATCAGCTTCCTGCAGAATGGCTTTATTAACCGTATCGGTATCTGTTAGGTCATAGGTATTAACATAAATTTTTCGAATTCGATCTACAAAAGCTTCTATTGGTTCCCCATTCCTTTGATACATTCTATTCAATTGTTCCCGATAATATCTAGATGTATTTTTCCTCTGATAACTTTCCAGCAACCCTTTTTTGAACACTTCAAATGTCTGAGCATCCCTTAATTCTTCATAGCATGTAACGTATGCTCTAGCATCCCCAGTTACTTTCAACTTAGCCACATGCAAAAGTGTTTGTGCACCACAATATCCCAATTTAGCGGTCATGCTAAGATTCTCAAGAAAAATTATAACATCCTCCCCAGCCTTTCCCGAGAGGGGGGTGACCAAAGATGCAGCATTAGTGTCAAGAATTACTGCATTAACAGGAAACCATTCTTGCTCGATTCTTTAGACCGAACAAGCCCTATCTCTAATTTCGACACTTGCTCAAGTTGCTGCTGAATAGCCACCTCGGCTGACACAGACTGCTCCATCACTACCAGCTATCGAATCAAGACTAAACAAGCCCAGAAAGAAGAACAGGAAGGGAAGACGGACTGTGCTACAAGTTCAGACAAAACACCAAACCAAAAATTGGCACTTACTTGTCATGTTGCAGGAGTTGCTGATCCAATGTTGCCCTTCTCAGGTGCGACATATCCTCGTCGATTACCAGTCACAATTTTCTCCAAATGTAGGGAGAAGACCACTGCTGTCACCAATTGTAGCAGGGGTGTCTGATGCACAGGTTTCCCAACTGACACCACTTGTAATAGGATGACCGGAGCAGGTGAGCTGATCAGGGTTGTAGGCCGTGGCTTGGTAGAAGAAGGTGGCTGTTTTTCGCAATCTTCCTCTTCATTATTGGTTCTTCCAATACATTTTCTGGTAGCTCAGCTCCATTGCTCGTGTCATGGTGGACACGTGCTGATGTGTGCAGCCCGAGGAACGCGACGCCATGCTCGGTCAGCGGCTGCGCAGGCAGTAGGAGGTTAGCAGCATGAGTCCCGTCCTAGCTCGCCTCCTGCAGACACTGCGGCTCGTGACGACGCCGGAAGTCGCCAGGGCAGCAGTGGGCAATGCCCTCCGTCGGCCAGTCCTCGGGCACAGCGTCACTGATGACAACGACATAACAGCGACCGAACGCCCAATCGGTCGGACCGATGCTGATGCCCACCTCTGATGTCCTTAAATATTGCAGACCGCTGCTGAATCCGCCGGTTACACGGCGCCATGTTTATTAGAATGTTCTCGATGTGTTGGCTAATGCAACCGCCCCACACACAGCCTGCACCTGCGTAATTCTGCTAATGCTGCATTCTGGCTGTTGATGGCTGCCACGCACATACACACATAGCGACGCAAAACTGTGTCACCTGCATAATGCACTGGCCAGCCTTCGTCCGTCATCTGCCGTGAGGCTGGCGCATCATGCACTGAAATATACTAAATCACAGATTCACACCATATTTCCTAAAAATAACACCTCGTCCTCTACAGTATGATGGAAAGTCGATTAAAAACTTAATCGATAATTATGTGGCAACATTGTTTGATTTTGTGTCCATACAGAAAAGCAATAATATTTCATCTAGAACTGAACAGCCTTTTACTTCATCAAAAGCTATGTTATATTTGATTTCACCTGTTGCTGATAAAATAAGCTTGCAAGGACATATTCCTAATAATGGAAAAATAAGTAGTAAGAAAAATGAGGTACTTTATCCACTTGGACTACTTAATGGACTCTTTAAAGATTATAAAGACAGAGATTTAACTGTAATTTTTAGTAGGTCTTCTAATTCTGGAGATGGAATTCTTAGATGGCCTGATTATAATGATGCTGGAGTTGAAATTCGCGATACATTTCCTAAGGAAGGAAAAATAGTAATTGAATCGGTGAACATTCGTGTACCAGTTTTTAAATGTGAACCAAATTATGAGTCAGAACAATAAGAAATTATTCTGAAGAATCCCGAAAGTCTGAATCTTTTTATGAGCTGCAAACTGTAGTAGTTGCAGGTTTACATGATAAGAAAAATTTTGAACTTGTTATCACACATTACTACAACACTGAAGAACTTGATATGCCATATTCCATATTTATTATATTTTAGACAAGTCGCAAAATAATCAGTGACTTGGCCATTATTCCACCACATTAATCTACAGAATATGTAATTGAAAAATGGAAGAAAAGAAATTTTCCCACAGGACATGTGGAATATTAATCCTCCAAATATTTTTCTCAAAGCATACAATGTATTTCTCGATTTTATACGAGGTAAACTAGTCAGATCAGGCACTAACAAAACTCCATATAATTTTATTCAAATTATCTAATCTATGTGAGTAACATGACTTGTGGAATGAATGTTGCAACTTCACAGGAAACGACTGTGAAATTTTGTGCAACTTTTAATCAGAAAAGATTACTTCAGATACTTTAGCATGTACAATATATGGTAAGAAAAATGTAACTTATGTTGCACAGCATGGAATAGTTACTGAAAATTTTTAACTACATAAATGACTAAAACTTGTAAAAAGTTATAGAAGTGTTACCTTCATCTTTACATTTCCTTTTGAAGTATTTTCAGATATAAAGAGGAAAAAGAAACTGAAAAATTTAGTATGTCAATTAGAATATATTATTTCAGATAGATATTGTTATGTAGATTATATTTACATTTCAAATTTTCAAAATCAGTTAATATCTAATTGAGATAGATGTTTGTTCCCCACACATCCATACAAAGAAACATAGGTCTTGCCTGTGTAAGCCTTCTCAGGCAGCTGACAGTTCTGGGAATTTACAGCTCGTATTTATCTGGCAGCGTGTGGCCTCTAGATAAGATAATACTGACCTAGCACAACATTGCCAACAGTGCTGGCGTCGGAGGAAATGAGATAAGGCTGCAGACTGGCTTTTCCTGATTATTCTGTCTCTGTTCCAAAATGTGAAGAAAATAATTTATTTACACCCAAAACTAAACTGACGAAAATAGCATTTTTAGAGTGTACTTTGTCATTCATATTCCTACTATATATAAAAACTGCAATCGAAAACATGGGCTCCCAGAGTGACCCATGCTAGAAGTGGGCTAGCCACTTAAGGGGGATCATCGATCACCAAGTCTTGCTGTTCAACCTCTGCACCCTCAATTAAAAATGACAGAACCAAGTGCAACAAAGAACAGCTACCTGGACTTTGAGATGGACTTCGAAAATATCTGGAGAGTTTTGAGAAATAAAGAGAGTAAAACATTAAGAAAAAGCCCTCCAGGTGTCCTTCATGTCGCGTCGAAGGTTCTTGGACTTTCGAGAACAAATTTTGTATTTAAATTTTGTCTAACTGCCCAGTTAATCAATAAAATACACTGAACGGAAGATCCAGGTAATTTTTAATATGAATTATTCTTTGTAAGGATTAATAAACTTCTTTCTCATTTGGACCTTTTGTAAAAGAAGTATTAAATTTATTATCTAACATTCACTTCTTGTATGAAAGAAATAATTATTTTATAATAGGTGAAGGTGATAAGAAAAAACTTTCACTTTTATTAATTTTTCAAGTAATTTATACTAAAATATGTGCTATTTAAATGAAAATACATGAAAATGTAAATTATATTACGATATAAGTGCCAGTTCTGAATAACTTGGGTCAGTTCCAGTGTGAGCCAGGGCTGAGCCAAGTGGGCCAGGATCGGAATTTATATCCTACTTATCGGCGGACCAGTAATTAAACAAAATCAAGTTATTTTGATCAGCCTTTGGCCAAAAGCAAGGCTCATACCATCGTTCTAGTTCTCTTAAGCCAAAATTTGCCACTCATGGTTGTTGTGACGTAAGTATTTCCTACTGCCCTTGCAAGATCGCACACATGAGAAACAATTGCAGGAACAGTGCACCTACAACTTTTCGCACCACAATAAATAACTTCCAGCCAATTTACCATCCAAATTAACACCGGGCTTAGTTGTATACGAGTGCGTTGAAGCATTGGTGTTAGTTGATCAAGATACAGCTCTCTTGGTACCTCCAGTTTCCAGGGTTTCTTTCATATGTATTATCTCTTCAATCCGATTTGTCTGAGTTGAAAACAAAGTCTCTACTGAATGGTGGAATAAGTCTTTTTATCTCGTCTGCAAATTTTCGGGTCGATTCCGCAATTTTCTGTGCATCGTCAAGTTGGCGCTTGTTTTGAAATTTTGTTAACTTACGTGCTCTAACTCTGCAGCACTGCTTGAATTTATGCAATCGTCCACTGTTTCCCTTAAGATCTCAGGAAATCTGATGTGCATAACTTAGCTGGAAAGGGGTGATCTAGCATCCTTGAAACGCGCAAACAGCGATTTTTGTAAATAGCGCGCCTTGTCCCCCATTCAGTACACGTAGCATTTCTTTTGCACTAGACGGTAATATTGCTGCGAACTTGTTCCAAATCTGTACATGAGTTTTTTAGTATGCCGCAGACCACCTTACACGTATGTAATTATGATTAGTGCCGGTCCTTAGACTACGATTGTCCTTCACTACGATTGACTAGAGGCGGGATTTATGGCTTCCTGTTTGACAAGGACGATGAATTACATGGTTCGACAACCATTTCAGTATCACTTTCACTTGTTGAGCGCGTATTGTCACCATTATGATCCTCGTGTATAATATCTGCACAGTCGAGCGTATTCGACACCACACATTCCTCTTACTCATCTTGCTGAAACGCTAATATTTCATCTGCAGCTTCATTCTGATGCTGCCGAATTACCTGGGTTACTTTCTGACGAGATTTCAACTTCGGCTACAGTTGTTGTAGGTTGTCGGGCAAATCCAACACCTTCCATGAAAACCCTGACATGATAAGCAAATCCAGTAGTATGTCACATAGCTCCGAATAAATCGTGACATTAAATTAACCAAAGTAATACGAGTAACGAATGAGCAAATGGAATACCACAGACTAACACAAGAATACCTAAATGCATGTCATTCCTTCTCACCAAGAGACAGACGCAGTTCCGAGGGAAGAAACGAGAACAGAAGCCGAGAGCAGAACTGTGCTATGCTAGAAGGCCCTACAATAAGGGACGGACACCCACGTTGCCAGCTAACCGACAGGACCACCCCCCAGCCTATGTTAAAAGCTAGAGCCCTCCAGAAGAACAGTATAGATCTTACGATAACACTAAAAGGGCCACACCAGCTGCAAGTTTTAGCGTGAGACTTTTTCGCGTCTGTGTTACGTTGCAAACTTTAAAAACATTGCCCCACCACGAAAAGTATAACTTTCCTCATTGGATAGACAGAATTTTTGTAGGCCGTGCTTAAGGTTAACATTGAGACCCTGATTGGTCAGATGAAAACACAGCCAAGTAGTATTTTTAAACCAACTTTGGTAAATTGTAGTAACGAGAAGTTTGAAAAGAGTTGCTTCCGAAACAGCGAGCTGGATGGAGCTGCGCCAGCCACCGCCCCCTGACGAACACCGACAAGGTAATGAACGCACGCGATACCGCATTTTTGAGCGCATAAGACTTGTCTCAGAACTGCAGAAGTCTCATGTTACACCCCCGTTTTGCGTAATACTAGTGTCGATCGACAATTAAGGCTCATGGTATTCACATTTGCTACGTAAGTTAAAATCTGAATCGCGATGATTTTTCTTTTATATAATTATTGAGAAGCCACATCAGCCATTGTAATTTACGTAAAGTTAGATAAGTCATTAAAGATAATTGAGGGTCACTGTAGACCATTTTGATAGTTTTATCTTTTGTGAAACTTAATTTAAACCTAGATTATAGATGTGATATGGCATAGGTCATCCTTCGATCCGTTGTAGAACTTGGAAACACATTCAGGGAATATTCGTTCACATTTTTGTTGAACACAGTTGGTTTTTATCATCCTGTATTAAAACATTTCCTTTTATCAATAGTGCAATTTATAAACAATGTTTTGCGAGTAGAATAAAATTTCCAATGGTAAACTTAACTACTTTTTCGACGTTATTTTACCAGCTAACTAAAAATAGGAAAGCCTTGAACCACTTCCACTAAATTTAGTTGCTATTAAGATTCTTTTACAGGGAGTGCAGTGGAGCTGATGCTGAAATCATTAAGTGTTTGGTTATATCATCGCTAGTCTCACTGAACTCTTCTGAACTCAACATGTCATGTGTGGTCTGGCGTCTCCTTACCAGCACAGGTCCCAGGTTCAAACTAGTCAGTTCCCTAAAAACACGCTCAGAGCGTCGTTAGTGATAGGAAACTTAATAACAGGTCACAATCAATTGAGAACAGACGTTGACAAGGTACAAGTGGACGTACAAACATTGCGTAATGACATTCAGGACGAGATCAAAACATTACCTAACAACACCCAGGGAGAAGTCAAGAAACTAGAGAAATAGATAAACGTAATTACTAGACAAGAAGCAGGTACAGCGCGTGAAATTGTTGAAAACAGTGTGTTACACAAACGTATCACAGAAGCAGCGCTGAAAACATATGATATCCGCATAGTCAAAATAGAAGCGCAAACGAAGCGACAATTTCAGAAATTGCGAACAGGATCGAACAAGCACTGAGTCTGCAACCACATCCGTATCTGTAACAGCACCGGAAAAGCAAGCAATTAACGAAGATATTACGCATTTGTGATTCCAATCACAGGCGGAAAGTACCATACGTGAAATCAGACAGCCTGCACAGCACCAAACACGTTTCGAAGTTCTTGATCAACAAACGTCATCACAAACTCATGCGGAACCACAAATGTATGTTTCAAGACAGTTTGGATCGTGCAATGAAGCAGCAAGGTTAGCCAGACAAGATACCGAAACAATACCTGACAATGGAAAGCCAGGTCGCGAAGAGTACAGTGCAATGCATTCAGCTACACGATCACAACCGATGGAAGAAAATTATTGCGTACCACTCCAACGATACTACGCAAGGGTAGGCGAAAGTTACAGTGGACAATATGCAATGGATCTACCACAACCGGAAAGAACGATGGGAGAAATGATCAGAAACAAAAGTGGCGAAGAATCGCGAATTTCATATGGAACTATGACGAAGTACGACAACGATCATTTCCTCACAGTCAGAAAATTTCAACACTTTCGAGAAGGAAACTGATTAAATCCACGAACTTTTATTGATCAATGCCGAGTAGGATTACCAGAACACTGGACGCTAGCACACAAATTAGACTTTATATGTGCACACATGTCAGGAACAGTCGCAGAAACCATGCAGAATGTTGCAGCGACATGCCGATCGTACGAAGATTTCAGAGAGAAGTTTCTCTCACGATATTGGTCCAGCGAAGCACAGAACAGAGTGAGGTACGAATTATCACAGAACCCATATTTTGAAAATTCAAGAGAGAAGAGCCCCGTGAAATTTTTGGAATTAATGGCAAAGAAAAATCAATGCTTAGATGTACTATACAGTGACGGAGAGTTGATTAAATTATGCGCGATGAAGTTACCATTGAAATACCAGCAATCATTAGTAGGTCGCGGAGGCAATGACGCGAAGCATTTAATGGTATTCTAAGGGAACTACAGTTCATATTTTCGGAAGATGATGCAAGAAAAAGACGAAGCGCACGTGAAAACGAAAGCAAAAAGCAGTGGAATCCACAAGACACAGTACGAAGAAACAATAATTACGAACCACGTAATAACTTCGCACCAAGAAACGACAATATATTTCAACAAAGAACCGGTTATGGATATAGAAGAGAATATGGCAATAACTATAATTCACCCAGGAACGGCAACAACTATTACAGAGGGAATAACGACAACCAGAACGGGTACTGGAGAACCAATAGACCGACAAATTATCAACAAAGAAACCACTATCAACAAGCTGAACAAGAAAAGAGAATACAGATAGAAGAGGTGGAGGTAAGACCACCAAACCCCGATAGACGTTCGAATTGACAGCTAAGCGTCCATGCCAAAGGGAATGACGCACCGACCCAGGACAATTGCAGCACCTTGAACAGAGAAGTAAATACCTTATCACGAGAAGAGAAGAAGGAAGAAGCAAATCCGCAGGGGCCAGATGAAAACGAAGACAGGAAAATAACAATATCATGTTAGGACGAAATTAATTGGGAGAATACTGACGAGGAAGATGAATTACCAGAGGTATGCACAACGAATGTAGGAGGAAAGGACGAAGTAATGAGTATTGCAGAGCTATTTGAGATGGAACCCAGGGAAAGCGAATTCAATGAGAATATACGCAGTCGACAGAAGTTGAAAATAAGTTACTAGTGGACACACAACACAACGTATATAATGAGGGAAGTTATGAAGCGATAATTAGAGCATTTAGATGCGATTATGTGGAAGTAGCGACGAAGAAGAAGAAGATAGACGATGATGAGGAAAAAGTAGAGGATGTTGAAGAAAGCGTAAACGAAGGAAGAAATAGA
Source organism: Schistocerca americana (assembly GCF_021461395.2). Lineage (NCBI taxonomy): Eukaryota > Metazoa > Arthropoda > Insecta > Orthoptera > Acrididae > Schistocerca > Schistocerca americana. Next base: position 685,220,404 of record NC_060121.1, on the reverse strand, counting down.
GAAGAGGAAATAAAAGAGAGAGAAGTAGCAGTCGAAGCTTATCCTACAGAAAGATCGAATTCACAAGGAAATTCCTGAAAAGACTCATGTATGATTCAGTGGAGGATTCATTGATGCAAGAAGAAGATGAACAGATCCGACCCTTTCAAATTCAACCAATTGTGAAGGCCATGGTTAAGCATATCCCAGTCAGTATTGTAATTGATAGCGGAAGTGAACTGACTGCGATCTCAGAAAATTTATTCATGCAGTGTAATGCCAATGATGAATTGCCAGTTATGAAAACACGTAAGATTAAAGTAAGAGGTCCTATTAGAAACAATGCTGCGGAAGTTATGAGACAAACAAGGTTAACTCTTTCATGACAAGGTCAAAATATCGAAGCCAACTTCGTGATTATACCTAAACTAACTGTAGATTTGATTATAGGTGCAGATTTTTTAAATGAGAGATGAGCGGTAATAGATATGGGGAAAGGTAGCATAACGTTCGGGAATGTCACACTTCTCTTTGAGCAAAAGCTAATATTAGAAGAAATACCAGTTATAAATAAACAATTAAGGATGACACGAGACAAAGAGGATGAAGAATTAGAATGGTATGCACAAAAGGGGGAATCGCGTCAACTCATGTTAGAAGTCCATAAAGAAATCAACAAACAATTACAAGAAGTTCAAGGTATTTCAGAACACAATAAAAGAGAATTAGAGGGTATTTTATGAGATAAAGCAGAGGTATTTTTACCTAAGACTGGCAGTATTAAACACTTTCAGTACAAGTTTGAAGTAAAACAGGCAAAACCTTAGGACTTCACCATGTGAGCCATATCAAAATGTTTGAAGATTAATTTTAGTACTGGTAAATACTCAGCACAATATTTCAAGATTATGTTGCGGATAAGATCGTCAGGAGAAAGAAGAATGAAGAGAGAGGAAGGTGGGAAATAGAAAGTAGTTTCAATAAAAACAAAAACAAAAATAACACCAATAGTTCCATAGTTTAAGGTGAAGGGATAAAATGTAGATAGAATAACTGCATGAAATACTAAAATGCTATACACCACCACACTACACAAAAATAAAAAAAGAATTTGAGGATTCTTGTAGAAGTTAAGACTCAAAATATCTTAGAATTGTAACATGGAAATGGCGCCGAAATTTGTAAAGCTTTATAAGAAGGCGTAAAACAATGTAGGTACTAGACATATGTTATATGATTATAAGTAAAACTTTTTGTAAGAACCATTGTAAAAACTCCAGCATAGACCAGATGCAATGACCCACATGTTGCAACGTGAGAAGTATCAGGAAAGAAAAGGATGTAATTAGCAAGACACAATCCCTACAAGGCAGAAACGTTGAGAGAAGGGAAAGAACAGCGAGACCAACAGAGGGCTCTTGTAGCGGAAGTGGGCAGTAAATCTGCCTGCTAAGCGAAACCCAGCTGTGACAGAACACGGAAAGCCAAGAGGGTCTTGGGACACCTCGACTCAGCGGAGCGAGCAAAAAAACGGCCCGACGAGAAGACAGCTTGGGCAAGCGACCACTGGCAAAAAATATGTGTAAAAGTCACACTACTGCTATTAAACAGCACGCTGATGCACAAAACTGAATAAAACTTCCACAAAGTAAAAATGACACACCCAAAGAATTTATCAAACTGTTGCTAAGAGGAGAACTTCAAAGTTACTAGTTATCAATAAATATTTCCATATCCTACCCAGAGAAGAACCAAAAATCAAGTAAGAAACAGAGAAAAGGCAGGAAGAACAGAAGTTGAAGATTCGCAAGATTGAGACCAAGAAAGAAGATGGGTGAAGAATAGACGACATACCTTCCCAAATCCCTATCCTATCGTAAACTAGTCATCTGCTAAGTATTAGAACGAAAAACGACCGCTTTCAGCGACACATAACGATGACTTTCACGCATACAAAGCCAGTAAACCACGAGATTCTGCACTTACAGCTCCATTCCATTATGGGACCTCCACAACAGCAACACACACTTGCAAATCCAACGAGGAATGACGAATGAAGCTGTACATTAAATACTAGCCCACATCCATCTCGCTCAAGTCCATCACCGTCGTGCAAAAACATTGGCCAACCTCATGCTTAAACATTCATAGGATTGTGTGAATGTGTGAAATCAAATATGTGATGTAGGAATTGTGCAAAGGAAACATGTGAAAAACTAAATAAGTTAAGCACACCAGACAGTTAATAAACTACAAAATAACAGACCGACTATGGACTTAAGTAAAAAATAGACTGTTGATAAAAATAAGTCATTATTTCTGAAATGGACAGCATATAAAGAACAAAAGTAAGGCATAATAAACACTAAAGCTATATGCCACTTATTTTCTACTCATAAAAATAAAATAACTATATTTTACTTATTTTCTCCTTATAAAAACAAAGAATAAAAAATTATCTTGTTGGATGTTTTCCCCTTTTTTTTAACATTTGTACCATTTGTTGGGATAATATCTCAATACTTGTGTATGTATATTTCTTTGTCAAAGCAATTCTTGGAAATAATTCTTATTTGTTAGTGTAACAATGTTGAAATGAGTGTCTAGAAACAAAAACATTTTACTTGTACATGATATTTAGAAAATGTGTTAGGAATAGATTTTACTTAATGACTTCATTTATATAAAAATATTTCTAAGAAAATTGATGTGAAAGACTCCTCGCTTTCGATAACAAACTTCTTAAAAAACAAACTTCACACTTAAATAAAGAAAGAAAATAATTAAAAATTAATAATTATAATAATAATAATAATAATAATAATAATAATAATATAAAAATATTCTTCTCTTGTCAATATAAACATGTTTTTGAGAATAATGTGGAAGAATATAAAAATATAAATTAGTAATACAAACTAGCGTAGAACCCTGAAAACGTGGCTGAAGAGTAGGCAAGAAAATATAGATAAAGAAATATTTTTTGACTGGCTTGGATGACGATTCAATCATTGCCTAACTTCAGTGCAAAAATTAAGTTCGAAAGGTGGTGATATGTAAGGCATCAGGCAAATCCAACACCTTCCATGAAAACCCTGACATGATAAGCAAATCCAGTAATATGTCACATAGCCCCGAATAAATCGTGACATTAAATTAACCAAAGTAATACGAGCAATGAGTGAGCAATTGGAATACCACAGACTAACACAAGATCGCCTAAATGCATGTCATACTTTCCGACCGTGAGACAGACGCTGTTCCGAGGGGAGAAACGAGAACAGAAGCCGAGAGCAGAACCGTGTTAAGCTAGAAGGCCCTACAATAAGGGATGGACACCCACGTCGCCAGATAATCGACAGGACCACCCCCTAGCCCATGTTAAAAGCTAGAGCCCTCCAGAAGAACAGTATAGATCTTACGATAACACTAAAAGGGCCACACCAGCTGCAAGCTTTAGTGTGAGACTTTTTCGCATCTGTTACGTTGCAAACTTTAAAAGCATTGCCCCACCACGAAAAGTATGACGTTTCTCATTGGATAGACAGAATTTTTGTAGGCGGAGCTTAAGGTTAACATTGAGACCCTGATTGGTCAGATGAAAACACAGCCAAATAGTTTTTATTTTAAACCAACTTCGGTAAATTGTAGTAACGAGAAGTTAGAAAAGAGTTGCTTCCGAAACGGCGAGCTGGATGGAGTTGCGCCGGCCGCCGCCCCCTGACGAACACCGACAAGGTAATGAACGCACGCGATGCCGCATTTTTGAGCGCATAAGGCTTCACTCAGAACTGCACAAGTCTCATCTGTTACAGCCCCGCCGGCCGCGGTGGTCTAGCAGTTCTAGGCGCTCAGTCCGGAACCGCGCGACTGCTACGGTCGCAGGTTCGAATCCTGCCTCGGGCATGGATGTGCGTGATGTCCTTAGGTTAGTTAGGTTTAAGTAGTTCAAAGTTCTAGGGGACTGATGATCACAGATGTTAAGTCTCATAATGCTCAGAGCCATTTGAACCATTTGAGCCATTTGTTACACTCCCGTTTTGCGTAATACTAGTGTCGATCGTCAATTAAAGCTCATGGTATTCACATTTGCTACGTAAGTTAAAATCTGAATCACGATGATTTTTCTGTTATATAATTATTGAGAAGCCGCATCAGCCATTGTAATTTACGTGAAGTTAGGTAAGTCATTAAAGATAATTGAGGGTCACTGTAGACCATTTTGATAGTTTTCTCTTTTGTGAAACTTAATTTAAACCTAGATTATAGATGTGATATGGCATAGGTCATCCTTCGATCCATTGTAGAACGGGGAAACCCATTCAGGGAATATTCGTTCACATTTTTGTTGAACGCAGTTGGTTTTTATCATCCTGTATTAAAACATTTCCTTTTATCAATAGCGCAATTTATAAACAATGTTTTGCGAGTAGAATAAAATTTCCAATGGTAAACTTAACTACTTTTTCGACGTTATTTTACCAGCTAACTAAAAATAGGAAAGTCTTGAACTCCTCCCACTAAATTTAGTTAGTATTAAGATTCTTTTACAGGGAGTGCAGTGGAGCTGACGCTGAAATCATTAAGTATTTGCTTATATCATCGCTAGTCTCACTGAACTCTTCTGAACCCTACATGACATGTGTGGTCTGGAGTCTCCTTACCAGCAACAGGTCCCAGGTTCAAATTAGTCCATTCCCTAAAATACACGCTCAGAGCGTCGTTGCTGGAAAGTGGTAGGGAGACACGACTAAGAACAACAGACACCACGCAGAATGTTAGATTGTTGTTGCTTTGTTTATTATTGTTATTGCTCTGGTTTGCATTAACATCACTAGCACTGTAGCACCGTTTTCAGCTACTCGTGGACTAAGCAATTCAACTATGTTCTGTAGCCTCATGCTGCGTTCACCAATGGATACCTCCAGCCCCGTTCTCTGTTGCCAATAGCAGCCATTATTGTTGTTGCATGGTAGACGATATGTGGGGCGTCGAAAACCGAAAACATCATCGGTCATTAGCGACTCCCACTCAAGAGGTTCCGTGTCAATATTAATCACTGTCTTTCTGCACTTCACACGATGTAGTGTACATAGGGATTTAAACGTTTTGTCCGTGTCTTTACACACGAAAACTTGAACACCAGCCACATCACAAATGAGCAATCAGTGTTCTCCTTCGATATCGCGATACCTCTCGACCGGTCGTTTCGGTAGTCGAAAACAGGCACTCTTGCGGCAAAGACACATACAGATATATTGAAACATTTCTGTTTTTGTAATATTCTAATGCATTGTCATTTATTGCTGGACGTAATACGTAAAACAAGTTAGCAAATGGTTCAAATGGCTCTGAGCACTATGCGACTCAACTTCTGAGGTCATCAGTCGCCTAGAACTTAGAACTAATTAAACCTAACTAACCTAAGGACATCACACACATCCATGCCCGAGGCAGGATTCGAACCTGCGACCGTAGCGGTCACGCGGTTCCAGGCTGAAGCGCCTTTAACCGCACGGCCACACCGGCCGGCCAAACAAGTTAGCAAACGGAAAAATTATTTATACGTGGTTTCTATAGCTATAACTTGACTTATTCCATTTCACACTACACTTCTTTTCTTTGCCTTCGTGAAGTTTAACCTGTTCATCGTTATACGTTTATGACTCACATAAGTATGTATTTGCGCCCGAATATGCTTTACTGTCCAGAATTTTATTTCTATATGTTTGCGTAACCATGATGTAGTCAGCTGATATCTTCCTGATCTCCGAGACCTTTCTAGGTATACCTTTCCTTGAGATTTAGGAAGCTGCATGCAGTTGATAACTATTGGAGATTTCTATAAGCCTATCCTAATGCACGATACTCAAAACGAAGAGTCACAGTGTGATGGTTGACTTCCTGAGCCTCCTGTAACTCGGTCCTCTGGGACCTTTAGCAATACCATCTACCTTCCCGGGTGGACAAAAATCTGAAACAAATAGGCTCCGTATCAGCAGTCACATTTAAACGTGGGTGGACAGTTGCACAGAGATGATCTCTTGCATTTTCAGTCGGAAATAAAAATAGCTTAATCAGAATGACAATTTGAACTTTGTGTGCAAAAAGACTGCTTAACTTGTTCGATAAGAACAGCAGATCGCCGGCCGGAATGGCCGAGCGGTTAAAGGCGCTACAGTGTGGAACCGCACGACCGCTACGGTCGCAGGTTCGAATCCTGCCTCGGGCATGGATGTGTGTGATGTCCTTAGGTTAGTTAGGTTTAAGTAGTTCTAAGTTCCAGGGGACTTATGACCACAGCAGTTGAGTCCCACAGTGCTCAGACCCATTTGAACCAGTTTTTGAACAGCAGATCAAAAGGTTAGACAAAGCTTGTAATTAGCGAGCCTGCATGCGTAAATATTGATGCGACTTTTCTAAGTAAAGCCAGATTCCAGACGGAGGGAAGGTCGTTCATGGCAGCACTAGTTACTTCATTTTTTGCCAGGGGGTAAACAGAACGTGGTATTAAAGCCAGTAGTTTTGCTATGAAGACTAGTTTGTGGAATGATAACCGATTTTTTCGTATACAGTAAGTAAAAAGAACGTGAAACCTCTCCTGTCGCTATGCGAAAAAAACTTCATGACTTACGTATTGCCGTATATTTCCCCTTAAATGATGATGCGGTCTCTAACTGAAGATTGTTCTCATCAACATTCTTCAAAAGATAAGTTCTCATTACTCTGTCATTTTCACTGTCGACAGGGAAGCACAGTAGTCCATGGAGTCTATAATGGGAAAAGAAGGAGCTGAGAAATGCTGTCCCAAAATATCTGAGTACTCTTTCTCATGAATCAAGGAATTCGACTACAGGTACTTTCTACTAGAACGCTCCAAGACACGCAGACTCAAGCACTGACACCATGTTCATTATATCGTCATCCAACAACGCGACATGAAAGCCATCCTCATCACGTAGACTGCCAGACACTTATCACCACTCTTCAGGTTCCTTGCCCATCGAACGCCTCCTGCTCAAATTGTCATTCGCTCTAGAAAAATTTCTAACATTAAAACTTCTACGTGAAACTGTCACCACAGAGTAAAATAACTCTTTCTCAGACCAGCTGACTCACCATCCAGCTGACACAAGAGAAGTAGCTTACACTTCGAAAGGTCAGTTGAGAATTAGCAGGAAAGGCTGTTGGATTCCAGGAAAAGAAATACAAGCCCAGTTTGATGAAAGCTTTCAACAAAGGCTGAAGTGGAGGCCTGTCAACAGTTGTTTGGAATCTGTTCTGTAGAAAGAAGAGGGCATGTTTCTAACAGCTGAAACAGGTCGGAACAAAATAAGGAAATTCGGAACTAACAGGCAGCGACAATAAACCAGAGTACTACAATTTACGCGATGACAGTGACAGAAGTAATTTTTATGAGTCTGCGGCGGACGCATTTGCCTCGCACATTGAACTCTTTGTGCTGGAGAAGAAGTAATCGCAGTCACAGACAGCCAATGTACTGAGGTGCTGAAAGGTATACCTCAACTTCTTGTTACCTCACCCTTTGTTTCGAATACATAGCAAAACCTTCTCAAATTTAGGTGGTTGCTACCCGTTCATTCACAGAGTCCGGAGAAGCTGTGAAGAGCTCAATCCCAGAAAGGCTTCTGGCCCAACAGACGTTCCTTTGATACTCATACAAAGTATAGGATCACTCAACAGAATAATCTCTCTAGTCCTTCCGATCTGAGAATTCTAAACAGCACTGTTTGATAACAAAGTCCACCGACTGACACAATATTTTAGAACAGTGACTGCATCGTTTGTTGTACTTATCTGGGTCTGCTTCTGATTTCCTTCAAGGCAAAAAATCGTTACTATAATTCTGCTGAAGATGCTTTAGGACGGTGGTTGTAAACCTCTATTAAACTCTTACCCCTAAGTGTAATCATAAATTGGCTGGTAGACCCAAAGCGTCCCCCAACGTCCACATCATTGGGGCCTTACTAGACTTTAGAATGAAAAAGAAATTTCTATGAACACCTTTATTTTTAAAATGACGAATTATACATGGTTATTTAGTTTCTGTAGGAGTTCTATTATATGACGAAATAATGAGCCAGTGAGACAATTGGTACTATTTACTTTTAACAACCTTTTCTTATGAACGATGAAGCAATTCTCAGTCTATCGCGGGTACTACCTACTACACCTTCTATGAAAAGAGAGCTTATTATCTACATAAAGGCTACACTATTGTTACAAAACAAGCTGTCACTGCAACTATCTTCTTCCTAATGACACTTGCCTCACCCGTACCTGGCACTCACATTTTAAAGCGGCCAAAGTAAAACGGGTGCACTACGCTTCCAGTTTGTACTTCACTTCGTTACAGGACTCCTACTTCTGAACTGACAGACGTTGAGAGACCTAAGACTGCCAAGGCTTTGTTTCTCACAACTGCCACTGCTAATAATAATAATAATAATAATAATACACTTGATGTTCCACGGTAGGTTATTAGCCATTACATAGTAACTACACGTTTTGCTATCAGTTAGTTCGTTTATCTGTTGCGTAGTGAATAATGAGGCAATTTCTAGTCCATTGTTGCAGCTACCGGCAAACTGAAGAAGGCGTTTTCACGATACGCTCTGCGGTCACTTGGTGCAGGGAGTGGCAACTGACCCTTAACATAGACAAATGTAATGTATTGCGAATACATAGAAAGAAGGATCCTTTATTGTATGATTATATGATAGCGGAACAAACACTGGTAGCAGTTACTTCTGTAAAATATCTGGGAGTATGCGTGCGGAACGATTTGAAGTGGAATGATTATATAAAATTAATTGTTGGTAAGGCGGGTACCAGGTTGAGATTCATTGGGAGAGTCCTTAGAAAATGTAGTCCATCAACAAAGGAGGTGGCTTACAAAACACTGGTTCGACCTATACTTGAGTATTGCTCATCAGTGTGTGGGATCCGTACCAGATCGGGTTGACGGGAGGAGATAGAGAAGATCCAAAGAAGAGCGGCGCGTTTCGTCACAGGGTTATTTGGTAACCGTGATAGCGTTACGGAGATGTTTAACAAACTCAAGTGGCAGACTCTGCAAGAGAGGCGCTCTGCATCGCGGTGTAGCTTGCTCGCCAGGTTTCGAGAGGGTGCGTTTCTGGATGAGGTATCGAATATATTGCTTCCCCCCACTTATACCTCCCGAGGAGATCACGAATGTAAAATTAGAGAGATTAGAGCGCGCACGGAGGCTTTCAGACAGTCGTTCTTCCCGCGAACCATACGCGACTGGAACAGGAAAGGGAGGTAATGACAGTGGCACGTAATGTGCCCTCCGCCACACACCGTTGGGTGGCTTGCGGAGTATAAATGTAGATGTAGATGTAGATGTAGTGTGACCACCTGCCAAAAATCTGAATAACCACCTTAAGCAGCTCACGCTGCTGCGAGAAGCGCAGAAGGAGAGTCAGCGAGGTTCTGGAAGATCCAGACAGAGCTGTGGAGCCACGCTGACTCCAGCATGGCTAGTTTCCCTTGGTTTCTCAGTTGAGGATTCATGGTGAGAACAGAGATTTTCTACTGGGTTTATGTACAATTAATTTGTTGGCCAGATGAGGTTAATAAACTTATTTTGGAAATGGAAATGAAGTCCCACGCTTCTTTACAGAGCGTAGGGGAACGATGCGGGAGACCCGCACCGCCTTACTAGGCAGGGTCCTAATGGAGGTGGTTTGCCGTTGCCTTCCTCCGACCGTAATGGGAATGAATTATGATGATGAAGACGACACAACAACACCCAGTCATCTCGAGACAGGAAAAATTCCTGACCCCGCCGGGAATCGAACCCGGGACCCCGTGCTCGGGAAGCGAGAACGCTACCGCGAGACCACGAGGGGCGGACAAACTTATTTTGGTGTTCTTCAAATCACGCGGGTACAGTGGAAGCTGTTTGACACGTTGTATGGCCCTCCTGCTAGATACTATCGTGCTGAGGACAAAGTAAAAGAAACTGCATGCAGGGGTGGGCATAGTCCACAAGCACAGTTGCATACATGTATTGACCAATTGCGCCGTCTGTAATGACAAGATAACCCAGGGAATGCAACGAAAACGTTCTCCGAACAACAACGCTTCCTCATCCGGACTGGAACCTTCTGACGATTTTTGCAGGGTGTTTGCTTTCAGCCGGCCGCTGTGGCCGGTCGGTTCTAGATGCTTCAGTCTGGATGCGCGCGACCACTACGATCGCAGGTTCGGATCCTGCCACGGGCATGGATGTGTGTGATGTCCTTAAACCTAACTAACCTAAGGACAACACCCACATCCATGCCTGAGGCAGGATTCGAACCTGCGACCGTAGCAGTCGCGCGGTTCCAGACTGAAGCGCCTAGAACCGCTCGGCGACTGCGGCCGGCGGCTAGTTAGGTTTAAGTAGTTCTAAGTTCTAGGGGACTGATGACCTCAGATGTTAAGTCCCATAGTGTTCAGAGCCATTTTTGCTTGCTTTCAGACGTTGCACGACAACTGCCATTTGTCCGTTAGAGCACAAAACGTAATCCGTCTGAAGAGGCCACCACCCGTCTCTCATTGGCCATCCGGTTGCGGTATTGGCGTGCAAATTCCAGCCTTCATCACTGATGAATAGCAGTCAGCTTGGTTGTATAAACCAGACTCCTGCTTCAGAAGCCCACGCACAGCAACGTTCGCTGAACGGTCGTTGATCAGCTACTGTTTGTAACCCGTTCGTTCATCTGGGTTATCAGCTGTTCTATTCGCTCGTACACATCTCCACAGCCGTCGTTCACCCCTATTATCTATGGCCATGGTGTACTACAATTCCCTTGGCGCCCATTTTGTTTTGCGTTGTTTTGCCACGCAAAGTGTACTTAAGCGTGGCAGCAGACGAATAGTTTACAAATTTGGCTGCTTCGGAAATGCTTCCACCCTTGGCCCGAAAACCAATGATCATGCCATTTTGGACCTTAGATAAATAGCGCCGTTTCGGAATTACAACAACGGCTACACTCAGTTTTTGGAGTAGTTCTTTTCAGCCAGTTACCACGTGAGCTGATAGTGGCTGAGACAGGTCCCCAACGGGGAATAAATGGAAGGCTATCAGCAGCTCTGACATTTGGTTTACAATCAAGGGAAACAATCTAAAAACACTGGTCTGAACTGGGGGATCGCAATCTTTTGTAGTTTGGTGAATTTGAATGATTTTCAGTTAACCACCACGTCGATACAGCTTTTTAAAAAACTTCATTCTACTTCTGGCTAATTAAGTAACTGGATTGACAATGTAGTTCATAATAGGTCTTACACACTAAAGCGCCAGAGAAACTGGTACAGGCATACGTATTCAAATACAGATATATGTAAACAGGCTGAATAGTGCGCTGCGGTCGACAACGCCTGTATAAATCAACAAACGTCTGACACAGTTGTTAGCTCGGTTACCGCTCCTACAAAGTCGGACTATCAAGATTTAAGTGAGTTTGAACGTGGTGTTATAGTCGGCCCACGAGTGATGGGACGCAGCATCTCCGAGTTTTCGATGAAGTGGGGATTTTCCCGTACGACCGTTTCACGAGTGTACCGTGAATATCACGAATGTGGTAAAACACCAAATCTCCCACATCGCTACGGCCAGAAAAAGATCCTACAATAACGGAACCTACGACAACTGAAGAGAATCATTCAACGTAACCCTTCCGCAGATTGCTGCAGATTTCAATGCTGGGCCGTCACCAAGTGTCAGCTTCAGAACCATTCAACGAAACGTCATCGATATGGGCTTTCAGAGCCGAGGGCCCACTCGTGCACCCTTGCTGACTGCACTACGTAAAGATTTACGCCTCGCCTAGACCCGTCAACACTGATATTGGACTGTTGGTGACTGGAAACATGTTGTTCTGTCCGACGAGTCTCGTTTTAAATTATAGCGAGCGGATGGACCTGTACAGTTATGGACACAACCTCATGAATTCATGGACCCTGAATGTCAGCAGGGGACTGCTTAAGCTGGTGGAGGCTCTGTAATGGTGTGTGGCGTGTGCAGATGAACTGATATGGGACCCCCGATACGTCTAGATACGACTAGGACAGTGACACGCACGTAAGCATGCTGTCTGATCACCTGTATCCACTCGTGTCCATTGTGCATTCCGATGCACTTGGTCAACTCCAGCAGGACAATACGACACCCCACAAGTCCAGAATTGCTACAGAGTGACTCCAGGAACACTCTTCTGAGATTAAACACTTCCACTGGCCATCAAACTCCCAAGAAATGAACATTATTGAGCATTTGTGGTATTCCTTGCAGCGAGCTGTTCAGAAGAGATCTCCACCCCTCGTACTCCTACGGATTTATGGAAAGCCCTGAAGGTTTCATGGTGTCAGTTCCCTCCAGCACTACTTCAGACTCTAGCTGAGTACATGCCACTTCGTGTTGCTGCACTTGTGCGTGCCTACTCGAAATTAGGCAGTGTAAGATGGTTCCTTTGAAAGGGCACGGCCGATTTCCTTCCCAATCCTTCCCCAATCCGAGCTTGCGCTCCGTCTCTAATGACCTCGTTGTCGACGGGACGTTAAACACTAACCACCACCACCACCATTAGGCAGTGTAAGATTACTTGTTTTGTGTGTTATTCGTTGAGATCTCAAGTGCGAGGATTCATGACAATATTATTTTTATTTCAAAATCAGGAACTTAAACTGAAATGTTTTTAATTCCTTTTTGGTAACAAGTTTAATTACATTACAACCATGTGTACAGTGACTGAAGTAAATTTCAGAACAGGGAAAGCAATTCGGCAGTCAGTTACAAATTTAATCTGAATTTTTATTGCTAATCTAGATTTCAGCTAATGAATATCCGTCTTCGGCGAGTTTAAAACGAGACATATATACTCATCAAACTTTTGACCACAAATTTTATTACTCGTATACGACATTAGGTCGAACATTGCCAGATTCTTACCAGAGTCTGCATCTGACAGTATGTGTCCTAAAGTCATGCCCGGTAAGTCTATGTTACTCGATTTCAATGCACTGAAGATAGCTATTCACTAGCTGAAATACAGATCTGCAATAGAAGTACAAACTGGATTTGCGACTGTTTCCTGAATTCCTTTTCCCTTCTTTGACCTTTTCTGGCTTTATTGAACTTTATTTTTATGTACTAAAGTTGTGATTCCATTTGCATAAAAAGCCCTAATTGTTTTAGCTATGTTCTGTATCTCAGTCATTATACCAATTGAATTGTCTTTAACTGCGTTTAGTATTATTGCTTAATTGTTTAAACCTTCGTATTAGCGTTTCAGGCACTTATTTTCCTTACTGTAGTGATTGTTTCTCTTTGCTTTTTATGCTTTTAGTAATAATTTTTGCTATTTTACCGGTAATCTTATTTTTATGAGCCGAAGGCTGTATTGTGGCATCCAGACAACGATTGGCAGGAGAAACCTCAGTACGTCTCTCCTCAGTGAAACTATATGTGGCCATATCAAGGATCGGTCTAAGCTATCGACTTTCCCTGTATGCAAAAAGCTGAAAGCACACAGGAGAGAAAGGTATATTCTATAAGGTATGACATCTGACAATGATACATAGCTTCGGATTTTGAGGTCTCTTGTAGGCTTCATTAAGTGTTGGGAGAGAGTGTACAGGGGCGAAAACCCCATGCACACTACTTGTTAGTGAAGTGCAGCTTTCTCACATTTTAAATGCTTTGATCATGCTGACAAATCCATTCTGAGGTTGTTGTGCTTCACGCTTCGCATATAAAGAAAACGAGTTACTCTAGTTATTGTTCCTCCTAACGTGATTGTTCTAAATCTAATCCCGACATTAATCTGAATATCAGATTCACATCTCTAGTACACACAGTTTTTGTGATGTACCACTTGCACTTTCACAATTTGCCATCACATTGCTACTGGACCAGTGGGCAGTAACAGATTCTATCGTCTCTTTGTACTCACTACCTGGAGAAAACACTCTGTGTAGAGGACAGCCTGCCATTCCGTGTCATTCTGTCAGCACTGCTCTGCGAATCTCCTCTTGTGTGTCAAGTAATTGGCAGATTTAGCACTGCTCTATTGATACAAGGATTGAGTGCTGTGATGGAGGCGTCCTCACATCGTTAGGGCCACAGGAACTAACTGGCAGACACAACGCCTACACGAGCCTTGTACATAGTGTATTCCTGTGACTATTCACGCGAACTGTCAGTGCTGAATAGCCAACGCTACACTCGGCAAAGAGGCAAAGAGCACAGCGCGGAGAACACCGTGACGTCCGTTTCAACCGCTCCAAATCGAACAAACACCACTGCATCTAGCAAATGTTGCAAGTCTCGTATGTCGACTACTTCAATTCGCCAATGCAGTATGGAAGAAGTCCACGACAATTATTCAATAAAGCGTAGATTTCGAGGCTTGAGAGTCTTAATTGCACTCCTTTCTCGCTGAAAATTGATTGTGTTAGCGTCTACATAAGCGGCGTTAATTTTGGAGTAAAGCTACTCAAGAGGATAGTCACAACTATATTTCTTCCTGAGTAAATATATGTGTGAGATTATGATTCATGAAAACGTGGAGCAATATAAATTGGCTGCAAAACTGACTAATTAATCTGAGAGTAAGACATACAGCATATCCACATTAACAGTTGTACTGAGTGGGTTAAAGTAGTTTCCTAAATTGCTCGAGAGTAATTGGGTAACAGGAAACGACGGCTACAAATATGAAAAAAAAAAATAATCCAACAGCAATTTTATAAAAAGGAAATTAATATGTGACTATAGACTGGTGTTACCACCCACTGTTCATTTTTCCCTACAAACTACAACGAACTGGATATATAAAATCATACGAACACTGAATGCCCAGGTTATCTCTATACACTCATAGTGAATCCATGAGACTGATGTTTGTGATTAGAGCAGCGCATGGAGATGCAATAAACGCAGGCGTCTGATATTGATGTTCTGTCAGCTTAGCGTAGCAACAGGTTGTGCAGTTTTCCGTTCTTCATGTCGGGGTTGCACATAATATGCAAAAAGATATTTCTCAAAAATACTGGTGTATGCAAACTACAATTTTGGTAAAGATACAGTTCACAGTAGTAAAGGAAATATAAACTAAACACTGAACTCCGTCCGAACAGACCTTGGAAGGCCCAATGGTACCTACCGGCCGCCGTGTCATCCTCAGCCCACAGGCGTCACTGGATGCGGATATGGAGGGGCATATGGTCAGCACCACGCTCTCTGGCCCGTATGTCAGTTTACGAGACTGGAGCCGCCACTTCAGTCAAGTAGTTCCTCAGTTTGCATCAAAGAAGCTGAGTGCACCCCGCTTGCCAACAGTTGCACGGCAGACTGGATGGTCAACCTCCCAAGTGCTAGCCCAGCCCGTCAGCCCTTAACTTCGGTGATCTGACGGGAGCCGGTGTTACCACTGCGGCAAGGCCGTTGGCAGTAAAGGAAATATGCCAGTTGGGATACTCGAAATCTTATTAGGATCCCTTTTAAGAATCTCCACTTTCTTTCATTTTTTGCAGTGATTTATCATTTTAGTTGCGTGTTATGAGAAGCAAGAAGCATTCTACACAAATGCCGAGATGCACCTTTTGAAAGAAAAAGAAGCCAAGGGTACAGCGTACGGTCGACAACGAGTTGTTTTATTTTTTTTTTTATTTTTTATTTCTTATTGAAAGCTCGGACTGTACGAGGATGCTTAAGAAAATCAGCCATATCATTTCTAAAGGAATCATACTAACTTAGTCTCTGGCTGACCGCTCCTATATATTTAGATGGCCCGTGTTGCAGCAAATGTGGTTTTGTACTTCCGGTTGCGCAATCTGATAAGGACTTGCGCTGTGCTCGCGCTGTGTGCGCGCGACCTTGTCGCTGACTTAATCGCTGTCGAGGCTGCTGCAACGACACGGGCCCTAGTATTACTAGGCCCGCGTTGCAGAATAAGGGTTTCTAGGGCTACAGTGCGCGTTTGGGCTACGCGCTAGGTGTAGATTAAACCCAATGGTAGTGTGATGCGATGGACTCCAGGCGTGACAAACTATTATCGCCACAACAGAATTAGGTTAAGCAGAGATTAACAAAGTCTTAAGGCTACCAACGATATCGCTCAGGTTATACTGTAATTTAATCCTTAATTTCATGTTTGTTGCGTGGGTGAACAAGACATCTGAAATCGACAGTAATGATGCGCCACTGTAGAGGTATTGCCCATAAGTTTTCTGCTCATTGCAATTAATTCATAAGTTGACAATTTTCCGCTCTAATAAGGGAGTCTTCTATGCTACGTTGGAATGGACCCTTGTGCGTAAATATAAAGGAGAGATGCCACAGAGACGATTCTGGCCGATAGAAGAAGCCAGAGTCTGGTAAGCTACGTCAGCTAAGCAGCCCGCCCAAAAGAGGTCTGCGTCACTGGGAACCGATTTTTTTCTGCCGTGAAGATGCGTTTACATGGCTGGTACAGTTACTCTGTAAGTAGGCTGTTTAGGTTTTCTTATTGGTAACGCCCCGTAGCGCTGTGTATGAAAATCACTGGATGTGCTGTGTGCAGCCTGTGGCTAGTTTGCATTGTTGTCTGCCATTGTAGCGTTGAGCAGTTGGCTGTTAACAGCGCGTAGCGTTGCGCAGTTGGAGGTGAGCCGCCAGCAGTGGTGGATGTGGGGAGAGAAATGGCGGAGTATTGAGAGCAGATGATGTGGACGTGTGTCCATCAGAGACAGTAAATTTGTAAGAATGGATGTCATGAACTGCTATATATATTATGACTTTTGAACACTATTAAGGTAAATACATTGTTTGTTCTCCATTTAAATCTTTCATTTGCTAACTATGCCTATCAGAAGTTAGTGCCTTCAGTAGTTTGAATCTTTTATTTAGCTGGCAGTAGTGGTGCTCGCTGTATTGCAGTAGTTCGAGTAACAAAGATTTTTGTGAGGTTAGTGATTTGCGAAAGGTATAGGTTATTGTTAGTCAGGCCCATTCTTTTGCAGGGATTATCGAAAGTCAGATTGCGTTGCGCTAAAAAATATTGTGTGTCAGTTTAGTGTTGATCAGAATAGGTAAAGAGCGAAATGTCTGAGTACGTTCAGTTTTGCTCAGCTGTTTGAAAATCAAATAATGTAAGAGATTTATCAGCTCAGTAATTCAATAATTTTTTTAAGGGGACGTTACAACTCTACAGACCACAAGGTCCGACAGCCTAGGCACCAAATTGTGACTATTTACATGAGAGCTAGACGCACCAGAAGGGTCGGTAAAAGATTGCTGAAATAGTTAATATTGATGTTGTTCGCTATTCGCGACACTCACGTTATCCGGAATTATGATAACAACCCGCATCCGGAGCACTGGCGCTTCCAGGCGGCCGTTAATCCGTTACGCCCTGTGGCACACGAAATCATTTGACACCACCTCTCTCGTTCGCTCTCAGTTACGTCTTTTATTTCTTCATTCTGTATCTTCTGAATACATAAGTGTGTGGTTTTTCTTTTGACGGTGTTTTGTCTGCCGGTTCAGTAGTAATGTAACTGTATACAAGTACTTTTTACGCCTATTTCAGTGCCTTTTTAGCTGGAACAGTGTGACTTCAGATGTTAGTATGTTTGTGGTTCTTTACGAAAATATTCATCTTTTACGGAGAATGTGGCTGGCTCTTACTTAAGTGCCACTTCAGTAACGGCTAGTTTTGTATCAGAAACTCAATGTTATATGTAATTCCAAAGTATAATCAGTGTGAGATGATCCCGAACAGTTGCTGTACGCTGGACGCAGCTTTTTCGCATGCCTGCAACGCGATTTTGTAAACATCTCTATCAAAAATGGTTCAAATGGCTCTGAGCACTATGGGACTTAACATCTATGGTCATCAGTCCCCTAGAACTTAGAACTACTTAAACCTAACTAACCTAAGGACAGCACATAACACCCAGCCATCACGAGGCAGAGAAAATCCCCGACCCCGCCGGGAATCGAACCCGGGTACCCGGGCGTGGGAAGCGAGAACGCTACCGCACGACCACGAGATGCGGGCACATCTCTATCGCAACGCCTCTTCATAGCTCTGTAGATGACTATAGTTTTGGCCTTACAGTGGTTTGCGCTTCGCATTTGAAAGTTCTCTTAGTAGTGAAGGTTAAATGTATAAGAATTTCGTGCATGGTGCGGCATTTTTTAACTCCTCTGCGTTTATGTCGTTTTACCTCCTACACTATAAGTAGATGGCTGTTACCCGCACAGCGATTGTTGCTTGCAGTAAGAGAAATGTGTGCCAAGTTTGGTTCAAGTCGGTCCACTGGCTTAGGAGGAGAGGTGAAACATAAATACACACACATATATACCTCTATAATACACTATGTGACCAAAAGTTTCCGGACACCTGGCTGAAAATGACTTACAAGTTGGTGGCGCCCTCCATCGGTAATGCAGGAATTCAGTATGGTGTTGACCCACCCTTAGCCTTGATGACAGCTTCCACTCTCGCAGGTATGCGTTCAGTCAGGTGCTGGATGGTTTCTTGAGGAATGGCAGCCCATTCTTCACGGAGTGCTGCACTGAGGAGAGGTATCGATGTCGGTCGGCGAGGCCTGGCACGAAGTCGGCGTTCCAAAACATCCCAAAGGTGCTCTATAGGATTCAGGTCAGGACTCTGTGCAGGCCAGTCCATTACAGCGATATTATCGTAGTGTAACCACTACGCCAAAGTCCGTGCATTATGAACATGTGCTCTATCATGTTGAAAGATGCAATCGCCATTCCCGAATTGCTCTTCAACAGTGGGAAGAAAGAAGGTGCTTAAAACATCAATGTAGGCCTGTGCTGCGATAATGCCACGCAAAACAACAAGGGGTGCAAGTTCCCTCCATGAAAAACACGACCAGCTCACAGTCTCCGAATTTTACTGTTGGCACTACACACGCTGTCAGATGACGTTCACCGGGCATTCGCCATACCTCACCCTCCCATCGGATCGTCACATTGTGTACCGTGATTCGCCAATCAACACAACTATTTTACACTGTTCAGTCGTCCAATGTTTACGCTCCTTACACCAAGCGAGGTGTCGTTTGGCATTTACCGGCGTGATGTGTGGCTTATGAGCGGCCGCTCGACCATGATATCCGAGTTTTCTCACCTCCCGCCTAACTGTCATAGTACTTGCAGTGGATCCTGATGCAGTTTGGATATCCTGTGTGACTGTGTGGATAGATGTGTGCTTCTTACACTTTACGACCCTCTTCAACTGTCGGTGGTCTCTGTCAGTCAACAGACGAGGCCTGCCTGTAGACTTTTGTGCTGTACCTGTCCCTTCACGTTTCCACTTCACTATCACATCGGAAACAGTGGACCTAGGGATGATTAGGAGTGTGGAAATGTCGCGTGTAGGCGTATGACACAAATGACACCCAACACCTGACCACGTTCGAAGTCCATGAGTTTCGTGGGGCACCCCATTCTGTTCTCTCACGACGCCTAATGACTACTGAGGTCCTTGATATGGAGTACCTCGCAGTAGGTGGCAGCACAATGCACCTAATATGAAAAACGTATGTTTTTGGGGGTGTCCGGATACACTGATCACATAGTGTATTTATGGATATTGCTGCTCCCGTCGGTCATTAATCTCTCATCAAGCCTGGTGTACTCCACTCTGATTGTTAAAACATGGTCAAATCACTCCTGTAGTAGTGGGTGAATTGGATGCTTCATGCTGTTAGGGTAGGGAGTAGGGTGGTAGGAGCTCATTTCGAACCCACATTGCTGGAAACAGGGATTCGCTGGTCAAGGACTGGAATCCCAATTCCTTCAAGAGAAGGTATGGTGCCTCAACCAACGCGCCAGCTAGTTCCTGTTCTTCTGTAGCTCATGAGTGAAGAGATTACATTTGCCCTTGCTACTCGACCTGATGAGCCTTATCTGTCATCACAATCCTACGAACGTGGCTAGCGTTTAATATCTTGTAAGCACACGTTTCCTTATTGGTGTAGCACTGCGAATGTAGAGGAAGATACTGGGCCTAACGAGCACTACTGCGACTAGGTTAAAGTACTTTAAAAAACCGTAGCTTAACTTGTGTTGTCCTTAGCATAAGTTAGTTTAAGTAGTGTGTAAGTCTAGGGACCGATGACCTCAGCACTTTAGTCCCTCAGGAATTCACGCACATTTGAACATTTTGCTTTTTCCAATGTATTTATCTGCTGTAACGAATGTTATGAACGAAATAAAACAATTGCGGTGATTGATAGCTTAAATAATCTTTTGTCTCAGACGTACGAGTAATTTTTCCTAAAAAATATTGTGCCGGTCTTGGCTTCGCACTTTGGCACAGTTTACAGCTACAATATTATTCGAATCGTCTCGACGTTGGAGGAGACCCGCCATGAGCAAAAAACACTTTTTTTCATATTCTTCTCTCACACAGACATGTTCCGTTGAAGTTTCAGGATCTTCATTGGTGTTTTGTTTTCTTTCCATCACGCAGGAAAAATGCTGTTCAACACTTATTCCCAAATAAGGAAAACTAATAATAAATAAATACACAGCTTTCCACGACGGAGCTTTGTGATCTGCCCTCAAAGAACTAATACACAACACCAATCTAGAAACATGTACATAAATTATAAAATAAAGAATTAATTAAATAAGTGCAAAACACCGTCTTCACATACTCTCTCTCGCTCTCTCTCCCTTCCTCCCCCCCCCCCCTCTCTCTCTCTCTCTCTCTCTCTCTCTCTCTCTCTCTCTCTCTCTCTCTCACACACACACACACACACACACACACACACACACACACACACACACACTTTACACGTTCACAAAAAGAGAGTCTTCCACACATAAATATTGCGTATCCGTCAAGGCAGGCCCTCCCAAAAACTAAAATTACAATATTATTGTTTCTAAATGACTTCATACTCGTCATTGACTGTACATTTATTAATATAATCACTGTTGGAATTTCGAAATTTTGGTTCCTTTCAGGAGGTTACAGGTGCAGAAAACACAGCAGTTGTGGACATGAATAAACAAAGTAAGAATGGCGTGTTAAATAATATTCAGTAAGTGGAGGCCGAATAATGGCCTGCAGCCTCGGACACCACATTTCAGGGTAGAAATCCAACACATGTGACAATCGTGGCAGCAATTCCTTGAGATTGGTGTACACTTAGAACATCTACAGTATGTACTCACGAGCCCAGATATTCGCGTGAGAGACTTTTGTAGAAGGGAGGAGTGGTCATTTAATAGCATGGATATGTCACACCTTCAGTTCGGTAGTGCAGACAGGTTAGCTGTCGAAATGCTTAGTATAACGGATTCCGTTAAAATAAGTACATGGTGGTTATAATTAAACTTCCGCTATTGAGCCACTTTAGATGGAAAAGTATTTACCGTTTGGTTATCGAACTTCATAAGATAGAAATACAGACTGTGCGCTGCAGGATTTGAGTTGTCGGTACATTGGTGTCATGACTTGCCGTTAGACGCCGATATTAAACCATTTTTCTTCAAGGACATCTGACTCTAGCAACCAAGGACAAGCGGCGTGAACTTCACACGGTACTGTGACCTGCTTCGGAACATGTAATTCCTGTTCTAACGAGAGAGAGATGCTTTGCAGTCAACTGTTTTGATGCACGATGGAGCTCAAACTCACGTTGCTCCTGAGGTAACTCGAAGTACTCCGCAACGCATTTGAAGAAAACCGAATCATTGCCCCATCATTCCACACTGCGTGGCCACCAAGATTACCAGCCTTGAACCCGTATGATTCCTGACTGTGAGGTCACCTGAAGGACAGAGTGTATCAACGGGACGCTAACACATGCTGGAGGTTAAAGACGAGAACAGCGAGGCAGATAGCCAACGTAACACTCAGATGTTTGGGGTAGCAAAAGAGCAACGTCTAATGCGGATCTCGGCTGTCGTGGATGCAGAAGATGTCACACAGAGCCCGTTTGCGATCTGGAACCTAATCGCGATGTTCAATTAACAAATGACACCCTCTCAGGTGGAAATTAAAACTTTGAAATGTATTTCTTTCAATGGTTCACTCTTTATTTCCTTATTTTTCCAATACGTTTCATTGTCCTCCAAACATTCGTTTTTGATGGGAACACCCTCAGAAAGCGAACATTTAATTATAACCACCTTGTAAATGTTTCCAGTAAGAAAACAAAAACTTTTAGCATTGCACTTGGTAATGGCATAAAAACCGAAATCTAGATAGCGCAGAAAAAAATTACAGTAATATACAGTCAAATTGTGGGTTTTTTCATTAAAAGAGAATACTGAATGACTGTGGCTCAGCACCACCGAAAACTTTTTATAATTGTTTCAATTTCTCGCGGCTCACCCCGTCGGAGGTTCGAGTCCTCCCTCGGGCAGGGGTGTGTGTGTGTGTTGTCCTTAGCGTAAGTTAGTTAAAGTTAAATCAAGTAGTGTGTAAGTCTATGGACCGATGACCTCAGCAGTTTGGTCACATAGGAACGTACCACAAATTTCCAAGTTTTTTGAATTTCTCGTTGGGATCAAGAGTTTAGAAAATTCCGGATACAGTAAGATTTTAAACCAGACTGTGTACTATCATTTTCTTGAAGTATCTTTTCGGTATCTTCAACCGTATACGAAATAATCAGTGTCTTACCTCTTCTGCGACTCACCCTACACATGAACATCGTCATGAACACAGAAGTTTCAGTAACATTAAAAGTATGAGTGCCGTTGGTATAAATACTAGTTGTATGGGAAATTGATGAATTGACCGGATGTTATACTTTGCATGGGGGCTTAATTAAATATGATTGAAAATATTTTTTATTTTTCGTAGCTGTATGTCCGATTACGCTGTGTCTCGTAATCGGTTGGCCCTGACTAGTATTATTATGCTATCTGACTGCAAAGAACAACAACAAGAATGAAATGAAATTTTTCGTTAACACAATTAATTAATTAAGTCCCCAGCAACTATGAAACCTACGAAACCAAAGCATAAGTATAACTGTTCTGTATGTGGAAGTATGACTCAACGGACATCTGGCACTGTTCTTCTTCAACAAGACAAGAATTTTTAAATACCAATTTTACTGACGTGATAAAAGAAAATTAGAAATACGATAATTGCGTAAGGAAAGCAGAATTACACTCTAATACAAGAACACACGCCAGATGCTTTGTTGACTGAACCTGTAATGACGCATTATTTAGGACACTAAAATAAAAACAAACTGAGTTAATTACCTCATTTATATTGATGAAAATCATTCTAATCCTTACATTATATCTCAACCAGAACTCTCCAATATCACATCTCAGCAAGCACTGCCTAATAGCACATCACAACAAACACTTCCTGCTACAACATCTCAGCACAGACTACCACGAGACCTCGACAGGCACTCACTACTACTAGCTCTCTCCAAGCACTGACTTCTACGAGTTCTTAACAGGCACTGTCCGCTACGAGTTCTCGACAAGCACTGTGGAGGCGGATAATAATACTCTTTGGCGCAATCTCTGGCGCAGTGGCTCAGTGTAGCCACCTTTCATATGCCCCTCCTCCACAGGCCAGAATTTGATGGTATTTTTCCCAGCATTGGTGGTGAAAATACCACCAAATTCGTCCAGAAAAATACAGACAAAAATAAAAGATAATATTAATACCTAAATATCACATAATTAGTTAAAATTTTGGCTTTGCACTGACCTTTCAATAACCTAATATATAAAATACAGTAGGCAATACAAATTCTTTTCATACATGTGGCTTTACATAATAGTTTACACAATACATAAAAAATCAGTTTATACAAATGTTCACATAAAATGCTTTCAATGATTAGTTCCAGTAGTAGCACCCAGCGATGGTCAACGGGTGCGAACACCAACAAGTGACATCATTTTAGTAAAAGCAGTTTCATCAGTGGCACCCAGTAAAGTTGAGCAGGTGCAGACACCAACAAGTGACGTCATTTCAGTAGAAGCAGTCCATCAGTTGCACCCAGCAATGTTGAGCAGGTGCAGACACCAACAAGTGACATCATTTCAGTAGAAGCAGTCCATCAGTTGCTCCCAGCCATGTTGAGCAGGTGCAGACACCAACAAGTGACATCATTTCAGTAGAAGCAGTCCATCTGTGGCACCCAGTAAAGTTGAAGAGGTACACACAGCAACAAGTCACATTAGTTCAGCAGAAGCAGTCCATCAGTGGCACCCAGCAATGTTGAGTAGGTGCAGACACCGGCAAGTGACATCATTTCCATAGAAGTAGCTTCATCTGTGCACCCAGTAATGTTGAGCAGGTGCAGACACCAAGAAGTGACATCATTTCAGTAGAAGCAGTTCCATCTGTGGCACCCAGCAATGTTGAGCAGGTGCAGACACCAACAAGTGACATCATTTCAGTAGAAGCAGTCCACCAGTTGCACCCAGCAATGTTGAGTAGGTGCAGACAGCAACAAGTGACTTCATTTCCATACAAGTAGTCCATCAGTTACACCTAGCAATGATGAGCAGGTCCAGAGAGCAGTCCATGATATTCACTATCACCGATCACACTGCTCATCAGCAGAAATTAAACATGTCCTAGTGGCACCAATCATGTAGAAAAAGTACAAGTAACAGTCCATAATATTCACTATCCCTGATCACACTGTTCATCAGCAGAAATTAATCATTCCTAAGTGTCACACATTATGTTGAAAAAGTGCAGGTAACAGTTCATAATATTTACCCTCACTAATCAGACAGTTCAGGCATGAACAATAGTTTGAATGCACATACAAATGCTTTTACACTAAACATACAAATCATAACAAACACACAAATGATGTCAGATAATTTTCATATTAACTATTACAAATACTCAAATATCAGTAAACCTATAATATTTATGGGTGTCAGTGCAAGCCACTACAAACAAATAAAATAATATTTACGAGATAGGTGGGTAGGATTAGGAAAGGAAAACACACAAAACACACTCATTCATCTTTCATCCACATTAAGTACTACTGTGTAATTGAATGGTGTTAACTGTGTAAATGTAATTCTGTCAAAATCTGATGTTCATCATGTGTATCAAGTAGTAGCGGCAGCAATGTATAACAGTCAATAATAGTTAGGTCAACGTCATAGTCATCATGTCAAGACCAATGTTTGCCAAGCCAGATCAAATGTACTGTTGTTGAACAACTGTCAGTGAGCCAAGATATGCAAATACTTCCTCTCTTCAAAAAAAAGTATATACTGCTTAGTGATTTAACAAAGTGTGTGTATAGACTATCTTCCTTCTACTTTAGTGTTCTAGTCTGCTGTCTTCATCCTCCTTGTTCCATAAGACCAACAAAAAAAATATGCATCTCACTTACTTCACCTCTTATCCACCAAAACTCCAATAATCATCAACTTCACACAATGTCAATAATACCTCAATAATACCTCTTCAATACGTCGATATATATAAACCTTATTACCAGTATATGCTTCTCACTTACTTTACCTCTTATCCACCAAAACTCCAATAATCGTCAACTTCACACAATCTCAATAATACCTCAATAATACCTCTTTAATGCGTCGATACATATAAACCTTATTACCAATCTCATTTCACTTCCATAACAACTCTTTCCTCTAGTCAGTCTCCTCGAACAAGTACAGATAAAATCCTAATGCAAACTTCAGTTCATCATCCCATACAATCTGAAGACACATTGCCAACACACAACCTCTGTGTAATCCATCTGACCCAAATCTTCTGCTCATTATGATTTATAAACAAAGAAATGCATACATGACCTCTAACAGACTTAGTTCGAATAACTCTCAGTAATTAAGTACGATTACGGAATGTGAATGAGCATAATATTTCACAGTGTGTACACCACTTCAAGAATTATGGCAGAAGCAAACATGTGGAGTATTTCTTTGTGTCAAGTGTCACTTCCTATTTCAATTGCTCACGAAAACTGCAGTGTAATGACTGTCAATGGTCTAAACCTAGTAATGGTATGTCATGTCGTTAGCTTCCTTCCTATTAGCATAAATTTATACAGCTTTCATAAAACCTCAGCTCATGTGACTTCTATGAAGTTCTTTGTACCAATGTCGTTCGTCGAATTATAGCAGTTCATTTTCTTATCTTAAAAATATAAGGCACTTAGCGTATCAAAACAAGCAATAGCGAGTAAATATACCAGTAGAGAACAGAATGTCAACAAGTGGATGCAGCACAATTCTTACAACGAGGCTCTGCCAAGCAACAATCTATAATTAATACAATAGCGTGACCTAAACTCTATGTTCATACACAGTATATCAGCATTTCTATATACGAAATTAAAGAGAAGTTATGACGACAAACATAAATGTATAAATATGCAATCCATACGCATAGCAGTGTCAACAAGTGGATGCAGCACAATTCTTACAACGAGGCTCTGCCAAGCGAACAATCTGTAAGCTATACCATAGTGTAACCTAAACACTATGTTCGTACACTGTACATCAGCATTGCTATATACCAAATTAAAGAGTAGTTATGACAACAACAGAAATGTATAAATATGCAATCCATACGCAAAGCAGTAAACATGTCATTAGCATCATATCAGCATAAGCAAATAAATGTTCATATGTAATCTTAATAAGTAAACATGAAAGCGCAAGCAGATAAATCACAAAGTATAACCTACATACATAAACACAGTCAACACAATTAATCAGGTTACAATTATAATTTAAATAAATAAGCACAGCAGGCTCATAATAAAAAAATATGACATCAGTGAAATAGCAGTGCAGCCAACCGATGCATAATATATACAAATAACAATCTTGTTCATTAATAAAACATTGACAAAAATCAGCAAATGTACGCAAGCACGTCGCTTCACACGTAAATTTATAGAACATGAAGCTAGCACAAAGTATGAATCACGTAATCGCGAGCAGCAAATTACGTCTAAAGTACGTACCTAAGTGGAAATATGTTACCTGAAAAATAAACTCAATTAATAGTTACCCTTTTTAGTTTATTAGTTTCTTCTTCGAAATTACATTCTTCCTGAAAATTTCTCGATAGCAAGTCCTCTTAACGACGGACACGCACAGAATTTACCTGAAGTTCTTAAATATTATATAGAACCGTATCCTGAAAAATACTGAATGTTAATAACATAATTCATCAAGTCACTACAGCTTTATACTGAATTTAATCGGAGAAATTAAACTGTGTATTTGTTTACGGCTGTCAGTGCATTCGCACTGAGCGCTCGATCAGCTGTAGGCGCGTGACGTAGGAAGCTATTGTTTGCGGTCAACGACTGCTTTGTGCGGCGCGCAGACTTGACTGTTGCTTTGAGAATGTGCCGCCGCCAAAACACAGCGCGGTATCCTTGTACTCTCCGCATGTTTACATCTAGCTGTTGGTTTCTCAAAAGTATGTCATTCCACAAAAATTTTTACGTTAGATATCTGATGTATTCCTTTAGAGCGTCGAGATTTAAGAGTTTCTACTTCGACAGTGATATCATGAATAATTTTGCGAATTCTATATGGACCGTTATAAAGCAGAAAAAATTTGCGACACAAGCCTTTTCCTTTGTGAGACAAACGGTGGGACTTAATTAACACTTTCTGACCAACTGACAAGATTTTTAAACGACCAGGACGTTTAGCTGATCTCTCTCTTCTAGCAGCCGCAGATGCAATATTTCGTAGAGCCATGTTGACAACTTCAGAATGCTGCAGTTTCCGTGAAGGCGGAAAAGGAACTATTTCAGAAATGCGATTTGTCGGTGCTTTGTTTTTTAATATCAGAATAGGCGGTAAAGAAGTTGAATCATTAGGGAGTTCATTCAGAATGTTTTGAAAAATATGAAGATACTGATCCCACGTTCTGTGATTCTGATGACAATAAAGACGACACAATTTATTGATTTCCTTCATCCATCTCTCTGAAGCGTTAGATTGAGGGTGAAAAAGTGAAATGAAAATTGGTTTAATTTTACGACGCTGTAGAGTACGAAGCCAAATTTTAGAACGAAACTGTGATCCATTATCTGATATAACCTTATCAACATAACCAACTTCTTTAAGAAAATGTTTGATGAAAGCATTAGATACTGAACGAGCTGTTGCTTTGCGTAACGGTGTAAAACACACATATTTTGATGTCAACTCCACTGCTACGAAAATGTACGCAAAACCATTAGTAGAACGAACCACTGGACCGAACAAATCGACTGCAGCCATCTCCTTTAATTTCGCTGGAATGATAGAAAACAACGGTGCTCTGTGAGAAACTGTTGGTGGCTTAGCCTTTTGACATAATTTGCATTTGGCCAGAACAGATCGAATACGTTTTCCATATTACTAAAGTAGCAATTTTCGCGTAATTTATGAAAGCATTTTCTGGGACCAAAGTGTGCATAACTGAAATGCGTATACCAAATCAGCTTATTAACCCACTCATCAGGAATACAAACTAACCAAACGGAGTTGTCGACCGATTTTCGTTTAAAAAGAATGTCATTGCGGACTAAATAATGCTGTCTAATCGCTACGCTTTCCTTTCTCCTCCACTTCTCCTTAATGTCCTTCCAGATTGGATCCTTATTTTGCTCCTTAGCGATGTCCTGGAGCGAAGACGAAATAAAGTTCTCAAACGCAACACCTTGAATATGCATCAAACAATAACTGTTTTCTTTGCAGTCCTCCTCAGCACTTTGTTTCAAATCCATAGGTGCACGTGATAAAGCATCAGCAATAATATTTGAAGAACCCTGTATGTAAACAATACTAAAATCAAATTCCTGTAGATACAGCGCCCATCGTGACAATCTGCCATGAGTTAATTTTGTTGACATAAGAAATTCCAGAGCTCGATGATCGGTGTAAACCTTAGTATGTCTGCCAAACAAAAATGTGCGAAATTTTGTAAAAGCCCAAACAACAGCCAAAGCTTCAAGTTCCGTAATCGAATAATTCTTTTCTGATTTAGAAAGAACACGACTTCCAAATGCAATAGTTTTCTGGACTACAACGCCGTCTTCTTCTATCTCTTGAAATAAATGTGCACCTAGGCCTTTGTATGATGAGTCTGTTACCAAACAAAATTCTTTAGATAAATCCGGATGTGAAA
Source organism: Schistocerca americana (assembly GCF_021461395.2). Classification (NCBI taxonomy): domain Eukaryota; kingdom Metazoa; phylum Arthropoda; class Insecta; order Orthoptera; family Acrididae; genus Schistocerca; species Schistocerca americana. The sequence continues at coordinate 685,191,239 of NC_060121.1, read as the reverse complement.
GAAGTGGAGCAGCAACTAAAGCATCACGAAGCTGTTCAAATTCTGACTGAGCTTCCTCATCCCAACACCAATTAGATTTCTTTCCAGATAGTTCACATAAACGAGGTGTGGCCAAATCGTCCAATCTAACAAAACGTCGAAGAAAATTACAGACACCAAGGAAACTACGAACATCACGTTTTGTGGTAGGAACAGCATAATTACGAATAGCGTCTAATTTCTCTGGATCAGGAAGAATACCTTCTGTAGAAATAATGTGACCGAGAAATTTCACCTGAGAACGACCAAATTCAGATTTTTCTAAGTTCACTGTAATGCCAACTCTTGCAAAAATACGTAATAGTGAATCCAAAATTTTATTGTGCTCACTCCAAGAATGTTTAGCAATAAGAATATCGTCAACATATGAAGTAATATTGTCACGAAGATAAACAGGTAAAATTTCATTTAAGCTACGAATGAATGCTGCTGAAGGTACAATAAGTCCAAATGGTAATTTACGAAATCACTTTTAGGTACAATTAGTCAAATCCGGTTATTGTTTACTTACTCTCTAGATAGATTGATAGTCGAAGAGTTGGTTTGACAGATGCAAAGAATAGTAAAAGAGTAGGCAGCGGTACAGAAAACTAAAAGAGAAATAGCACCACTACAGCTCGGGGCCCTATGCTCGCTACGGCACATATTCACTTAGAGTAGTGAATCCCCTGAGGACCTTAATAGCCGCACATAATTTCCAATTTGTGTCTTAATGGCCAATTTAGTGGAAGTGCGTACATAAATTGATCTAACCATGCACATGGATGTATGTCATTCTTAGAGTTGCGGAAGATCTTAAATTTCCGAACAGTCAAAAAGTGTTTATAGTCAAAGTTTTCGCCTCGTGGCGACAAAGACCTATCGCGTCTGTCCCAGTCCCAATGACGATTATTGTTAAGTTCGCGCGCCTGGCGCTCTCTTGTTGCATCCCGTAAATGAAACAAATTATTTTCTTCAAACCCTTCTGGTATCTGTGATTCTAAATTTCTTTTGCCGTCTTTTCCTACTATTTCGCCTTCAATTTGTTTGACTTGCTTTCGTAATTCCTCAACTTCCCTTTTAACGCGTTCATTAAATTTTCCCTGATTTTCAACATGTTTATTTATGTTCTGATACTCTTCGGTTTCTGCAAATGGCAATGGTGCTGTATCATCCGAATCTCTGTCCCCATGTAAACTAAGATTTGTCAGTTTATCTGAAATTTCCTCAGCTCTTTCCGATAAGTCACCTAATTGTTCTTTCTGTTTATTTACGCCTTCCGTAAGTGTCGCGACTCGGGTTTCAGTATTGACACATTTGGTAGCTAGCTGTTCATATTGTTGTGTTAGGTTATTTAATCTGTCATTTGGTACTGATTCCTCGATTCTCTCAAATATTTCTTCCTTATCCTTTGCACGTTGTAAATTTAACTCTGAAAATTTCTGTACTATCAAGCGATCTCTTTCTTCCTGTTCTCTATCCTGTTCCCTTTGTCTAATCTGTACTGCAATTAATCTATTATTGTGAGAATTCAAAATCGGTTGTACTTCTTCTCTGATTTCTTTCTTTAATTCCTCTTTCATATTTTTGAAACATGTCCCTATTCGTGAATCTAACCGTGTTTCCAAAGTTCCCATCTCTGTTTTTAATTCAGATCCAAACTGTGTTTCCATTGTTCCCATTTGTGATCCCAGTGAGTCTAACCGTTTTTCCATTGTTCCCATCTGTGTTTTTAATTCAGATCTAAACCGTGTTTCCATTGTTGCCATCTCTGTTTTAATTGTTCCCATTTGTGATCCCAAATTTAATATTGCACCCATCAACTGCTCCATATTAAATGGTTCAGAATTCTTTTCGCCCCTAACATTTCCCGCAAAACTAACTTCCTTCTGCATAGCCATAAGGCTATCTGTGTTCGATGCTATTCCAGAATCTTCTGTCGTTAATATCGGATTCTGTGAATTTTCTGGTTGAGAAAAATTTTGAAATGGTTCCGGACTATTTTCCCGACTTATTACATTGTTTTCCACTTCATTATCCATCATACTGTTTTCCTCTGTTGGCGAGTTCACCATGTTAACAATTTCGTCATTCTCACTATTCATCATTTGCGCCTTTTTCATTGATCGCGTAATCATTTACAAAACATAAAAAAATTCGTCACTGTACGAAAATTACACACAATGACTCTTTATCTCCAACAATACCATTCACTCGAAATGTTTCCCTCAAATACGATTAACGAACAATTGAAATAATTGCACTAAATCGTCAAACGCGTATACAAGGCAATAAAAAAAATAAATTTTGAAAAATACCATTAGAAGAATGCCAATTACCAAATCTACACATGCAAAGTAGACTACAATTACTAAACTCCAGATTACTACAACAATACTACTGTCTACTATTTTTTACAATCAGAAGAATTCCAAGGGACGATCCGAAGCAGCGGTCGCCACGTGCATGGGGGCTTAATTAAATATGATTGCATATATTTTTAGTTTTTGTAGCAGTATGTCCGATTACGCTGTGTCTCGTAATCGGTTGGCCTTGACTAGTATTATTACGCTATCTGACTGCAAAGAACAACAACAAGAATGAAATGAAATTTTTCGTTAACACAATTAATTAATTAAGTCCCCAGCAACTATGAAACCTACGAAACCAAAGCATAAGTATAACTGTTCTGTATGTGGAAGCATGACTCAACGGACATCTGGCACGGTTCTTCTTCAACAAGACAAGAATTTTTGAATACCAATTTTACTGACGTGATAAAATAAATTTAGAAATACGATAATTGCGTAAGGAAAGCAGAATTACACTCTAATACAAGAACACACGCCAGATGCTTTGTTGACTGAACCTGTAATGACGCATTATTTAGGACACTAAAATAAAAACAAACTGAGTTAATTACCTCATTTATATTGATGAAAATCATTCTAATCCTTACATTATATCTCAACCAGAACTCTCCAATATCACATCTCAGCAAGCACTGCCTAATAGCACATCTCAACAAACACTCTCTGCTACAACATCTCAGCACAGACTACCACGAGACCTCGACAGGCACTCACTACTACGAGCTCTCTCCAAGCACTGACTTCTACGAGTTCTTAACAGGCACTGTCCGCTACGAGTTCTCGACAAGCACTGTGGAGGCGGCTTAATAATACTCTTTGGCGCAATCTCTGGCGCAGTGGCTCAGTGTAGCCACCTTTCAACTTGTCAAGAAATAAGTGCGTCGGAGTAAATTTTGCGTCAAAGCCGTAATAAACATGTGTTGAACGATGTCAGAGTCGTACGATTTCCTGTTTAATTTTTTTGTTATCGACAGTGCGGGGTCAGGAAAGTCGTGTTTATTGCACCAATTCATATAATGTAAATTTAAGGATGAAAGGAGTCACACAATCGGTTGTTGGGTTTGGATCAAAAATAGTGAATGCTGGGGGAAAATCTGTGAAGCTACAAATATGGGACGCCTGCACGGTGAAGTTATTTTTAGCTGGGGGAAAAGGAATAGACTGTCCAAGGGACATCGTGGAGCCAAAATTGAGCTTGCAACGGGTCGGGATGCACTGGATATTCTCCACCTACGAGAAGTTGGTAGTAGTAGCAAGCTGTTTTGAGCGGGGAGTATTTGCAGAAACGAAACGTATAGAGCTTGAGGGGAGCGGAATTTTAGTCAATTGAACTAAGTGTAACACAATAGGACCAATCTTCCATCTGCCAGCGGCAATTTCAGGAGTCACGCAATTGAATGTTACGCAGCCACAGCTGTACTGGCCGGAAGCCAGTATAGAGTTTTTACCAAGGCAGAATCTGACCTTGTTAAATCAAACTCAGTAGCCAGATCTGTTGAGATGCGAAAACCAGTTCATTTTACACCAAGAGGGGCGCATATCACCTGAACAGCTTGTGCAACATGTCGCTCAGTATAGGGAAAGGCAACGGCGAGTAACGACCATTTTGAGAACCTCTGTACCCAGTCTCATCGCAGCCTTAACTTTGTTATGTGTTGTTTTCTTTCCGATCAGGCGGAGAGCTAATTCCAAGAGGAAACCAAGGGTAGTCCGAGTCGCAGTGGATTGGATACCGAGGGCGTGAGACGAGTAGGTAAGGGGTTGATCGAGCAGTGGTCGCCATGTAAGGAATTTTTACGTTTTGTTACATGTCATGGTTTTAAGGGTCACTAGACTATCTTTAAGTTTTCCAATAGTAAGTAAATATGCCGTAGGTGCCAATCCGAACAAGTTAAGAGCTAGTTAAGGGTCGACCCAGGGACTGGGGCTTGCCGAAGAGAGGAATAATGTAGCAGCACTACCGTTTAGGATAGGGAAAGTTAGTTTTGTGCAATATTCTGAGCACAAGTTACAGCCAGGTGGAGGCCGGATTGTGCTGGCAAACATGGGCCGAGACGTCCAGTCTGTTGTGTTCGTTCCGGAGTCTGCACAGTCCTCAAGTGTGGTCAAGTGCCATATTCTCTCATAAATGTTACAAAGATATCATCAATTTACAGAAAAAACCAATGAAGAGTCTAAATTTTTATTAATTATTTTTTGTTTAATATTACTAAGGACGCAAATGCAAAAATAAATTTAATGACTGCAGGGCCATGTTAATATCGTGTGGACGTAAATTATGTGGTATGAGGCGTCTTTGTTTGTGTGTGCACGTACTTTTATTAGATTTTGGTTAGTTCTACTCCTGTCATGCACCCTCATTTTGCACTGGCGCTACGCATATACCTCCACCAAAATGGCAGACTTCTCCCAATACTACATACTAACTTATTCTACTACCGTTTGCCTTTGCTAATGCTACTGAAGCGAAATTTAATACAGTTAATTCCTTGTATACTCCTCTTTTACTTTTTGATGTCCAGCAGTGTTGTCTACTGATGGTAAAGTGGTCAAGAATTGCATCTACTCACTCAGGTGGTGGTGATATGCCTGAAATCTTTGTAGTGGCATTTATGGTTATGTACACTGTAGTGGCACAACCGTTTAGGATAGAGAAAGTTGGTTTTGTGCAATATACTGAACACAAGTTACAGCCAGGTGCTGGCCGGATTGCAGTGAGTTACACATACCATTGGCTGCGAAGTAGAATGGAGGCCAAAGGGCTGTCGAACCACTGAAAAGCGTAAATGCAGCGGTTTGTATGGCGCAAGCTACAGGCAGGAGGGACCCACTGGCACAACTTAGGTGTGATGAGTACGTGACTCGGAGTGATGCGTTAGCAAAACAGGGGCTCACAGCTGAGTATAAATAGATGCCGTTTTCTAACGAGAGTCATTCAGTGTGGCAGCTCCCCTGGATGGCGGGGCATGTCGCACCACCAACTACACGCAGCAGCAGATGGGGTGCAAGTGTTCTAGTCCATGGCAGGTCTATGGTTCGACCCGCTGAGGCCGACGCAGGTTCCGTAGCCAGCCAGCCAGCAGAAGGCCACTCTTCGGCTTGCTACTGCGGGCAGTCGTCCTGGCTTCCAACACATGCCGGAGGCATCCCAAGGCAGAGCCGCAGATTCAGACGCTGGATCGTGGGCGCTTGTGGTCGCCATGATCTCAGCTACGCCAACAAGGAAGGACGCAGCGGGCCGCTCGGCGGCTCCCAGTGTAATGACGCTGAGTCAACGGGGAAGAAGACCGGTGAATCGGCTGCCGGCCCAGACCTGACGACGTGGTCCTACAAGGCCGACACACAGCAGCGTGTTGCACTTGGTCACTGGGGCGATGGCCCCAGCATTTCGGGACGCTGTGATGTGGACCGAGGTGAACAGGCACTGTAGTGGAAACAAACAAAGCATTTGGAAAGCTCGGACGAGTGTTAATATGTCCCTTCCACCTCCTCCCGCTACATTTGGTCATCCTGATTCATTCGGTGGCTGAAGTCACCACTACAACACGTAATTTTACATAGTACAAGGATGCCTCCTGTCTCCTCTGTCAGGACCACTGCTGCTGAAATTAAACGCAAGAAGACCGCATTGTATATATATGAAGCAGTATGTATATAAGAAGCAGAAACGAAATGGACCATGGATGAGTCTTTACATATATATTCTAATATATGAGACTTACATTAGAATATACAGATATACGTATATATACATATTCTAATATAAGTGTCATCCATGGTCCATCATTTTGTTTCTGCTTGCTATTTCCGTGTCTGGTGTTCGACACTCCATCATGACTTGCACTTGGCCATGCTAATTCCCCATAGATAATATATCGCCGACAGCCCTCACATGCTCCTGGCAAAATTCCATCACAAGACAGGCTACACTGCACGACAGCCGATGGCTTATGACTCACCAAGTCTTAGCGTCGACACACGCTCAAAGTGTGGACCACTAACACCATACGAAACATATCCAAAGATGGACACGCACATGCCCTACGGCACGATTTACCGCTTGACACCACGAAAAACATAAAATGAAGTACATCCGTCCCTTGGGCAGTGTATAAGAGACCACAGAAAGTAAACAGAAACTCTTTCAGCGGCCATGGTGATACTTGTGAAGGCTGTTCTACGAGAATGTTATGACAGAGTACGACGCTCAATTGCTCAAATTACGACAGATCTCCTTGTTCTCCTGGGAGCGCAAATTGGACAACAATTGTGAGGTCTAACATGTAATGTCTGGTTTGGCATTCCACGAAAACTGCCAGTGGTTGATGAAGTATAACTTGTAACGGAATTAATTCAATCTGCCACCTGCCAGTGAATGTTGGCTTGAAGATGTCATAAATTGGCAACTCATTTGACCACGTTCAACAATGACGCATGCTGAAAACTAATGGAAATGACAAACAAACAAAATAACACCGAAATATAACAAATGGAAAATTACGCTAAGCAACACAATATCAACATTAAATTACGTTAAACAGTTCATCCATGGAGACTATTTAGACACTGCACCATCTCTTCCCGTGGCAGTTCTCTTGTATCTTCGTACTCTAACAGGTTAATATCACTCGTTCCGATAGTTTCTGCGTCTTTGTTTTGAGCTGAGTCCGCAGCGGCTGTGTGTCAATTCCTGTTTGAATTTTCTCTGTGACGGGTTAAGTGGCCTCAGTTCCACACATTCGCTATATTACTCTTTCCGTTGACCTTGACCGTTGTGTGTCTTGCTATTGCTTTCATGTTGACCCGTAGAATCATGATGGTCCTGATCGAGTTCGGTTGCTCTCTCCAGTTTCCGTTTCGTCGGTAGTTGTAGTTGTTGTGGTTATAATTTCCTCGTCTTCTTCTATTTTTTCATGATGGCTGGTTATTCCCATTGAAGTTTGAATTTTGGTTTCGATTCGATCGATGTTTTCCCACATTTCGTCCATCGTCATTCTTCTCTGGTGACTCTGGCCAATTACGGTCATTATTTCTACTACTTTCCCGCGAGCTGTGATTTACATTCATGAACTTGAGTTCGCACAGCGCATTCTTGAAAGCTTCGATTGAATCGCTGCATCTAACGATGAGCAGTTTCTGGTAACGTAAAGGTCATTTAATGTACCAGTGCCTTATAATTTCCTTAGGACTGTATGGTTGATCCAAGAATCAGTTCTTCTTGACCAGGGATTCAAAGAATTTGACAGGAGTTCGGAATCCTGACGCTTCTAAATCCTTTCCTAATATGGTCTCCTATTTTATCCTTTCCTGTGTGTCTTGCGACCAGTATGTACTAAGGAATGCGTCCTTAAATTCTTGGTAGGAGCGACAACTCTCAGCAACTCCGCGCTTATGTTCTGCAATCGACCCTTCTAAGAAACCACAGATAAACTAGAGCTTGTATTTCAGTGGGCATGATTCTGGTAGCACGTGATCGTACTGTGCCATCTAGGCATTTGGATTGTTCGCCTCCTTGTAGACTTGAAAATTCTTGATGGTGAAGAAAAGTTAGTGGCCGGAAGGTCCGACGTATCCGCCGTACGAACTTTCCCTCTCGTCTGCAGCGCCTGAGTCCATATGTCCATGGCAAAACGATCCTCGTGCACTGTTATGGAATCCCCTCGTGTTGTGAGACACACGTAATAACGTTTCTGACCTCCGTGGACGTGAACAATTGTTTCCCTGCTCGGTCTCTGACATGCTGCGTGTTACCGACGGAGGGTGTTCTATTACTCGTTTCGCAGCGGAGGTGCGTATTCGTGCTGCAATTGCCCATGTGCAGGGGGTGTGTCCTCATATAGCAGTTCGGAGAGTCGCAAAACATTTTCTTCACTTCTGTGATGCTCTCGATGGCGATCTACCGGTCGAGATTGTGTTTGCAACTGCGCGACTCGCTCATGTGCCTGGCGAACGTCTTTAGCCAACTCATTTTGTCACCGGGGACTCGGGTCTGCTGATCTTTAACTTCAGAGATTTCGGCCTGTTTGATTTCTATCTGTTCGATTCGCTTCTCGGCCTCACTCATTTATTCCTACGTTCCTTGAACTATTTTTTGCCTTGCGTTTGGATTGTTGCAAGTGCCATTTTTGTCTTACACACCTCAGTTCTTGCCATTTTAACTTAGTCTTTGGCCACTGATGCGTCCTTTAGTGCTACTTGCGCTACCAATCGCGCTATTTTGGCATCGCGCTTCGCCTGGTCCATGACCTCGCGCGTTTCTGCTGCCGTTTTCTTGACATTCTCTAGCTCTTCTTGGATTCCTTCGATCTCTTTCTTAACTCCATCTACACCATCTGTGACCGTTCTTATGACTAATTTGTGTCTTTCCTTCTCTTCCTCCCGTCTCTTTTTCTCTGCCTCTTCTCTTTTCCTTTTTGCCTCTTGTCTCGTCCTTTCTGCCTCTTGCATGAATTGCATGAAAGTCTCAAACTGAGATCCACCGCTAACACCTCCAGGACTGGACGAACGAAATTCCATGATTCTGTGACGTTTCGTTCGTAATTCTGGTCTGCCAGTCTCAGTGATGGTGCGTCTCGTACGAGCAGTGCCTATATTTCTTCTGCTGCGATCTCCCATTCACTTTCGTCACCTGACTGAGAATGTAATCATACTCTGCAGGTTCTACGTTAGACATTTCTGCCAGGTCCGCAACCGCATTGACCTGAGAATCCCGTGTAACATCTTCTGGGACACCGCTAATAATCTGACGTGGATCCATGCTTAACAAAACGCAATTACTTCCGTTACTCTCTAGCAAACGTGCCTTGCTTCTTGTAAGCATGCACTCTAATTCTGACCCAAACAAAGTTAAGCACTACACATTCCTCTGCCACACAGATTCTACTCTAAATTACACTCCCATGAACTACTGATTCCTAGTTCCTGACAATGAATTCAGATAGCAGCACGCTGGTCTATGCTCACAAACGAAGATCTCAATCATTCCTAACAAATCAGCACCACACCGTTTGCCGTCAGAAACAAACATACAAGAGACACAGAAGTCACAAAAACAACATGAAAATAGACACATACAATACTAAAGTATTAATACTGTGTCTAGGCACCAGCAAAGCGGATCTACACTACCCAGTGTACCACATTAAACATAGGAAACAGAAACTTCACTAGGCAACACTATGTACGATCTGACGGTCACAGAAGGTGCCTTTAATCAAAATTCTGTGCGACGGACGTGAAAATGGATGACTACTGTACAGTGAGGACCGTTACTGAATAGATTTATTAGTGTAAAAATTCGATTTTTATTTTTCGGTTGATGTTCGTCAGTGCCTTCTGCCTGGCGGCTAGTGGCAGCGTCTCAGTTACGTTGCCTAGAACCGGACATAACCACTTTGAAACTCACGAGTTGAACCATTAGCAGCTAAATTCACGTGTTGCTGAACGAGGTAACGCTACCGAACTGCGCGTCATCGACTTGGCCGACCAGTAGGGAGGCTTGGAGGTGGTGAAGTGAGGGTGGGACCGCGGCCAGCGGCTGGGAGTGGACACGCTGTCCGGTCTTTTCTGCTGGCAGCTTCCGACCCGACCAGGTGTTCTCCTCTCCTGCTCTCTTGGGCGGCAGCCCATTCAGTCTTGGCATAATCTTCTCTAGGCCAGCCTTTCCTTTTTATGGCATTAAACATTCATGCAGTTAAAAATATGTTTGATTTTTCACCTCAACAGGTGCCTACTGCTTTTCCCTCCCGGCCAATCCTGACACATTAACATCTGGTGTCAAAAGTGGGATTGCTCACCGTTAGGACCGTATCATTTGAAGTTTAAACAGCCATACCTAATTAAGCTGCCAGTAATACTTCGCGATTGTCGCGCCAGATGCGCCTCACCTTAAGAACATCTACATCTACATTTGTACTCCGAAAGCCACCAGACGGTGTGTGATGGAGGGCACTTTACGTGCCACTGTCATTAATTCCCTTTCCTGTTCCAGTCGCGTATGGCTCGCGGGAAGAACGACTGCCGGAAAGCCTCCGTGCGCGCTCGATTCTCTCTAATTTTACATTCGTGACCTCCTCGGGAGGTATAAGTAGGGGGAAGCAATATATTCGATACCTCATCCAGAAACGCATCCTCTCGAAACCTGGCGAGCAAGCTACACCGCGATGCAGAGTGCCTCTCTTGCAGAGTCTGCCACTTGAGTTTGTTAAACATCTCCGTAACGCTATCACGGTTACCAAATAACGCTGTGACGACACGCGCTGCCCTTTTTTGGATCTTCTCTATCTCCTGTATCAACCCAGCCTGGTACTGATCCCACACTGATGAGCAATACTCAAGTATAGGTCGAACGAGTGTTTTGTAAGCCACCGCCTTTGTTGATGGACTACATTTTCTAAGGACTCTTACAATGTATGTCAACCTGGCACCCGCCTTACCAACAATTAATTTTATATGATCATTCCACTTCAAATCGTTCCGTACGCATACTCCCAGATATTTTACAGAGGTAACTGCTACCAGTGTTTGTTCCGCTATCATATAATCATACAGTAAAGGATCCTTCTTTCTATGTATTCGCAATACATTACATTTATCTATGTTAAGGGTCAGCTGCCACTTACTGCGCCAAGTGCCTATCCGCTGCAGATCTTCCTGCATTTCACTGAAATTCTCTAATGCTTCAACTTCTCTGTGTACTACAGTATCATGCGCGAAAAGCCGTATGGAACTTCCGACACTATCTACTAGGTCATTTATATATATTGTGAAAAGCAATGGTCCCATAACACTCCCCTGTGGCACTCCAGAGGTTACTATAACGCCTGTAGACGTCTCTCCATTGAGAACAAGATGCTGTGTTCTGTTTGCTAAAAACTCTTCAATCCAGCCACACAGCTGGTCTTGTATTCCGTAGGATCTTACTTTGTTTATCAGGCGACGGTGCGGAACTGTATCGAACGCCTTCCGGTAGTCAAGGAAAATGGCATCTACCAGGGAGCCTGTATCTAATATTTTCTGGGTCTCATGAACAAATAAAGCGATCGCTGTTTCCGGAATCCATGTCGATTCCTACAGAGTAGACGAGGGGGGGGGGGGGGGGGGGGGGCAGAAATGACATGATAAGCGAGTAAAAAACATGTTCTAACATGCTACAACAGATCGGTGTCAGAGATATAGAGGCCTATAGTTTTGCGCATTTGCTCGACTACCCTTCTTGAAAAGCGGAACTACCTGTGTTCTTTTCCAATCATTTGGAACCTTTCTTTCCTCTAGAGACTTGCGGTACACGGCTGTTTGAAGGGGGGCAATTTCTTTCGCGTACTCTGTGTAGAATCGAATGGGTATCCCGTCAGCGCACGCATTCGTGGTTCGCCACCCAGGGTTCCGGCGTTTCGGCGTATTTTCCAAACAGCTGCCGCAGCGAACGCCAGGCCGCTCGGCCAGCCGCCTCCCTGCACCACACAGCCAGCTGCTGCGCCGCTGCCGCCTCCACGCAATGCGGTGCTACTCCACGCCGTGGGCAGCCGCCTTCTGCTCCCCTCTGCAGCACGCTCGCATGTTCCACCCGGCTAGGTGAGGCACGGCGCCCAGTCATCGACACCACCGACATCACCTTCGCCGCCGATTCCTGCCGCCGTCGTCCAACGCACCACCGCCGCAACTTCTATAAGTTCGTCGCTTCATTTCTCCTCGCCACCGCATCCTTGCTTCCGGCTAAGCCGTCTTCTTGTCAAGTATAGGTCTTTTTTTTATTCTCGTGCGCTAATTCTAAAGTTGTTAGCGAGCACTAGCTGTCCTCACATTGTAAACATGCCTCACATCCGTAGTACCACCACTGGCGAGGGGAACTCCCCACCAACGGAAAAACCAGACCCAGTAGCCGCACTTCAAGCTGAAGTAGATAAGTTACTTATTTATTTATATATTTCATTAACAGTACGGAGTAGCCCACCACCTTGAAATGTAAGATGGGTCGGATGTTTCTGAATATAATAGCAAAGACTTCTCATTGTTACAGTCTTATTGGTATACAGTGTTGATGTTTTTTTTAATAATACAAAGAACATAATATACAAATATTTCTCTGAGGCTACAGTGAATTGAATGCTTAACAGTTGTTAAGATGGTTCCATATAATTTGTTACTATCTAGTTGATGAGAATTAATTTATATAATGCAAATGTCAAAGAAAAATAAAAAAAAATAAAATTTAACACAGTGAGTGTGGTGAAAATAATTTGTAGTATGTAGAGGGAAGTGATATGCTGTATTTGGATGTGTAATACAGTCTAAGTAGCATGTTGGCTAATAATGGCCTATTTCTACCTATTTCAGGTGAGAAGGTCTCGGTACAACCTCGAGGTATTGTCATGTGAAATGGTTTGTGCTAATGTTTGTTTACACATATTATACAGATTAATCGCTGATTGAGCACTTCATACATGGAATACATGAATTTTAGTTATACATTAGAAATACGCTTATGTTTGTAGATTGTTAGTAGAAATAGAATATAGTTCTTTGATACCTGAATGCATTATTCCTTAAATAACTTAATATATTTCTGATATATAAACTTCATTGATTGTAGCTTTGAATAGAGAAGATAATAATACTCCTGTCTGCACACAATAAGACGTGCAATACATTACTGCTTGTGTACAGTATACTTTAAACACTATGCAGGACGTCACTGGGGAGGAGTAGCCTCGGAATAAAAGTTCTTCGAGCCTTCTCCTCCCAAGCGACATTACCTCATTACTACAGTCTTAGTATTGGTGCCGGTGCTTTTTTGTTTTTTTTGAATGTTATGTTGTTTGTGACTATGTTGTGGCATGCAGTGTAATGCATTCTAGGCTTTGGTCTCGTTCATGTTGATCCCTTCTGAGTCAAGTTTACTTAGTGTTCCTTCACAATTTCGGAATCTGTGGTCGTGTTTGTGTCCCCCCATGTGCTTGTCTACGCCTCCTTTTTCCATATCGGTTTTGGCGCTTGTATTCTTCGTGAAGAGTGTTCAATACAATACCGGCTACGCTATTTATTGTGTTCCAGTCATCGATATTACGTATTATTCTGACGATTTCATTGTCGTTGTGTATAGGTCTCACTTGTGCTAGCGTGTCGCATAGCAGTGTGACGTGTTCTGGTGTCCCAGTTTCTCCACATACGCGTACTCCATCGTTAGTTAGTCCCATACGCTTTAAATGTACAGTATACGGCCTGTGGCCTGTCAGGAAATGGACCATCACCTGGCTCGGGCCGGCCGTAGTGGCCGTGCGGTTCTAGGAGCTACAGTCTGGAACCGAGAGACCGCTACGGTCGCAGGTTCGAATCCTGCCTCGGGCATGGATGTGTGTGATGTCCTTAGGTTAGTTAGGTTTAAGTAGTTCTATGTTCTAGGGGACTGATGACCTCATATGTTAAGTCCCATAGTGCTCAGAGCCATTTGAACCCAATCTCTCTGCCATGTTTGAATCCGCCATTGTTTCATTTTTGTTTGTTTATAATGTTGGTTCCCGTAATTTCAGTGAGTTTATCGAGTCTGTCCCTCTTAAGCCAGTAAAGTGCAGCTCTATAACGTATTGTTATGTCTATACGGCAGGTCCCCATCACAACGCAAAGTGCCTCTAGTGATGTGGTGTTGAGGCCTCTGCTTATTCGCAGGAGTACACTACGTTTACCTCGTCTTGCATTTGTTTTGTTAGTCTGTATGTTCAGTCTGTGCGCCCAAGCACTTGCAGCGAAGGATGCGATGAATTCAAATATCGCAATGTGGTAGGTCCTTATCGTCTTAACAAGTAATTTGTACTGAGTTCTGTTTAGACTTGCTAGTTTGTGCATAATTTTGCAGGCTTTGTCAACTGTCAATTTTATATTATGGTTGACAGTCTGTTTTTCGTCTAGATGCACTCCAAGATAACGTGTGGCTTGCTTCCTCTGAATGCTTGTATTTTCTAATTTTAGAATTGGATTCCTCTGTAGTGTTCCTCTGGGCAGTAAATATACAGTTTTGTTAGGAGCTATTTTTAATTAATTGCCTTTGCACCAACTGTTGATTTTCTAAAGCAGTTGCGTGCCTCTTGTCTCTACTTCTGCTCTCGAGTTGGTTGACACCACTACGAGCAGGTCATCTGCGTAAGCCACCATTCCTTTTACCCCGTCGTCACTGTCCAGGGTGTTCAGCAAGGGCTCGAGTACAATAACCCAGAATATTGGTCAACAGATCGAGCCCTGTGGACATCCCTTTGTTGTTCTCTTGACAATCTTCCGTGTACCAGCCCTCCACTCCGACACTCTGCCTCTGCAGTAGTCGAGGAGGCTATTGTAGAGGGAAGCTGATAGCCTCATTTACCTTAACCTGGCGAAGAGGGACGGCCACCACAAGTTGTGGCTATGCCGGTTAGATTGGTGGCCGCGTATTTGTCGCTGATGCTATTTGTAGCTGTCAGTGGTTGGTTGACGGCGTCTTCTATTGATATACCTTCCCTGAAGCCGAATTGACGGGGCGTTAGGCCGCGGAGGCGTCTGTGCTATTGTAAACGTTCACACCGGAGCCTTTCCTGTACCATGCCGAGAGTGTTTAAGAGACAGATCGGCCGGTACGTTTTGAGGTCTGCTGGCTCATTGTCTTGTGATTTCCTGATTATTACTACATTAACAGTTTTCGGGAGGTTTGGAATTCTGCCTGTTAGTAGTGCCTCGTTGAACATGTTAGTAAGAAAAGTTGTGATTTGTGTTACTGTTTGTTTTAATGTTTCTGAAAGTATTTTGTCTGGGCCTGACTTCTTCTTGCGCGAATGGCATGGTTACACTGTCACTGATGTATGGATGCCTCATACTCTCTCTTATATGAGCGCGGTGTCGCTCGTCTTGTGTGGGGTCGTCATCTGGGAGGAGCCTGTTCAGGAGATAGTCTGCCGTGCTTCTCCATCCTCTGGTCATAGTGCCGTCAGATTGTTTTTATGTTGACATAATTGTCAGTGTGTTAACTCTTTCTGTTCCTACTTTGAAAGATTGTCCCCAGATGTAGTTTTGACGAAATTGGTCCAGTAGTCTTGCCTTGTTGTCTTTAGTTGTTTTTGGTATTTCTGTTTAGCGTCACGCTTCAGGTCATGTCTTGTCTGTCTATCAGGAGCTGTCTTTGCTTGTTGGTAGTACTTTCTTTGGTCCTGTGAATCCTTCCTTAGTCTTGCTAGTTCTGCCGACCTTATTTGCTTCTGTCCCCACCCAGTTTTTTCCCGTGGTATAGCTGCTTCCTGTGCTCTTTGTAGCATCTCTGTCAGTACATGCGTTATGTAATCTATACTGCCTTGAACAGTGTGGAGTGACGA
Source organism: Schistocerca americana (assembly GCF_021461395.2). Taxonomy (NCBI): domain Eukaryota; kingdom Metazoa; phylum Arthropoda; class Insecta; order Orthoptera; family Acrididae; genus Schistocerca; species Schistocerca americana. The sequence goes on along the minus strand of NC_060121.1, from coordinate 685,175,518 downwards.
CGTCTCAACATTATCTAGAACTTGTTGCCAGTCGAATCTTCCTATGAGTAAATGCTGCTGTTCGATTCCATGTTATGTGTATTGATATATCTGTCCGTGGTTATGACGATTGCGTTGTGATCGCTGTGTGTGGCTCTATCTAATACCGTCCATGTACTAACTAGTGGAAGAGATTTTGCGTTCCCTAGAGAGAGGTCTATCTTACTTACACCACCGGCGTTTCCGCGGTGGTTAGGTGGCTGACCCTCCCTATTCAATATGAAGAGGTTGCATTCGTTTACCACGTCAAGCACTAGTTGCCCTCTGTCGTCTGTTCTATCTGAGTTCCACAAGGGGGATTTTGCGTTGATATCAGCTAGAATGCGCAGCCTTTTTCTTTCTGAGTGCCATGCAATGTCTTTTATTTTGTCTAAGAAAGGTTCTATATCATACGAGTACTGAGTGTACATAGAAGACGTGAGTCATACATCCCGTCCGTCTGTTACTTCTACTGTGGCAATGTGTTCAGAGCAAAACTGGGTTATCTGTGTTACTATGAGGTTTTTACTAACTACTATTATATCGGCTTTCGCGTTTGGTGTTCCTGCTGTTGTGATGAAATGTGAGGGGAGCCCTGAAATTTTCCCGCCTCGCAGAAAAGGTTCCTGAACGCAGGCGATGTCTGCTTTTGTTTCTTCTAAGAGACTACCTGGTTCCATGTTTACTAGGGTACTGCCATGGTAATTTAGTTGTTTACCTTCAGAAGGGATATCTAGTGAAGGAAAAACAATTGGATGTGGTTTCTTTAAAATCCAGAAACACACGTCCATGTGCTCTCACGAAGTCCTTGTATACTTTCTCTAGGTTAAGGTCCTCTGCCCTTCGCGCACATGCCTTCCCTAAAAGCTTACATAGCTCTTTGGGGTTCGTTGGCAGATTTTCAACTCTTAGGATCATCCTGTCAGTTTGTTCTGTAGTTGGAAAGCAGATTTTATCACCGTTTTCATCCTTAGTTAGTATTACATAGCGAACATATGTTTGAAATGTATCCTTGTTTTCTAGTCTGCTAAGGCGTAGGTTAACTTCTAAGTTTTTGTAGTTTACGTAATGAACGGTATTAAGCTTCGGGTCCTTGGTTGTGTCTGGTTGGTGTTCTTGACTGTTTGTTTGTTGCTCCGATTTCGAGTAATTTTGTAGTGTAGCACGTCTTTCCTGCTTTATGGTTTCTGGTAGTATGGAGTTTGATGTGTTTTCGCTGAGCATTTCCCCTGATAGTGACTTGTTGATTTTGATCTCTAACGGGGACTTGCATCTAAAATGTGACTGTTGTATGTCCGTTTCTGGAGTGATTGTGTCTGGTGTTGTGCCGGTGCAGGAAGTGTCTTTCTGTTCAGCTACAGTAGTGTTTTGGTTTTTGTAGTGACAGTGTGCGCTATCCCCGTAGACAAAACGAACTGGTGTAATATAGCGTCTACATTTGGTTGTATCATGTTCTACTTGTTGCGCGGGTAGTGTGCAAGTGTCTTTGTTTGTGTTTGCGTGTGGTGTTGGATTTCCTTTGAACTCAGTGACGTCATCATTCTCAGGATGTTCAAGGACGTCGTTATATTTCTCTGTACTATCTCGCAGTATTTCGTCTTCCAGTTCGTCAACTCGTGAAAGGAGACCAGCCTGGAAGATGGCTCAATCAAACATGTGATGTTTCAGGTGCCTAGCAACCTCATATTCAATTGCACCCTGCATTCACATATCGTCTATGCCGTCGGTAATGCTGATGTAACTACGCTGTATTGGCTCTCAGAACTGAGGCATTGCGTTAGTATCGGAATCTGCATTTGGGGGTTGTAATATCCCCGTGTGTTGCCTCGAGGCAACAGATCGCCTCCGGCCTCTCATCCTAGTCGACAGCGATCTGTACCATTGCCTGTTTGTGTTATTAGTTACGTCAGTTCCTGCGTGTCTTAGGGGGGTGGATTTCTGACAGTTATAGTAGCATTCCTTATTAATGGACGTTGTACAGAACATCGTATTCGGTGTGCTCTATTTGTCTTTTGTAGAGGTGTTTTTTTATATGTGGGAGAGTCTGCCCCCCCACTGCCTTATCGCATATTCTGTTTCTGTGTTTGTATGGTATACAGTCTACAGGATTCTCCTGCGTGCATTCTGACTTTTTGCGTCCCGGTTTTGCACATCTTCCACATACTGGATCTTTGTCGGAACACTTCGATGGGTGACTGAAGCCACAACAGTTAAAACATTTTGGTATAGCAACAAAGTCGTTGATGTACAAAGATTCAAACTGATAAAAACCGTTTCTCTTTGAAGTAGCAGTAATAGTACTCTTGGGGACACTTCTAGAATATTGTTTACTGTCCTTTAGCCCTTTGGTCCTGTTTTAAATTTTATTTTAACCTCGTTATCGAACTTGTCTTGAGTAATGTGATAATTCAGCTTTATTTCGTAGAGATCTTATAAGAATCCATGGTCAATTAAATATGTTGAGACATTGTGCACTGCCAGCAGGGGTCTGAACTTCTTGGGTTTTTGTTTCAATTATTACGGTGTTTGCTGTTGGCCTGATTGATTTTATTTTTAATTTGTCTTGCTTGGGGTTAACTGTTTTAGTGATAGCTTCTCTAACGGTTCTCGCATCGTGGTTGGTTTCTGATTTAAAGAAAAGTGTGCTAAACTGTTTAGCTTTTGTTTATTGAATGCGTTCCTGTACTTTCCTTTTAGGTTTTGCAATTGGACCGGGAGCCGCAACCGCTGCAAATGAGAGAGGGGCTATTTTCTGACTTCAGTCTCTGATTTTCAGTTTTGCATTCCGCTATTTCTTGTTCCAGGCGCTGAATGCGTTCCTAGACATCTGGTGCGTTTGCATCCGCTAGTTCTTTTCTGAGTGTTGCGTTTCCAGTTCTGAGCTCTTCATTTTGTCCATAAGACCTTGCTTGACCTAGTGCGAGTGCCCAAATTTTGTCTCTAACCTGCGATGTAATTGCGGTTGACGCCCTTTTTTGTTTTAGTTCATTCTGGAACTCCGCTAGGATCTCATCTACAGCGCTTATCATTTTAGTTACCATTTTCTTTCTTTTGGGAATTAACTCTTCGCTAGATACCACTCGTCTTATTGCCCCTCTTGCTCCTGCTGTCGGAGTCACGTCACTGTTTCGCCGTCCTCCAACTGATGTGTAGCTCTCATTGATTCCGGGAGCACGTTCGGCATTTTCAAAAGTAGCAGGGGTTGCCGCCAGCGTGGACCAGGTTGTATGGTCCAGTGCCCGTGTATACTCGTGGACGTGGAGCTTAATCTAGTTAAAAGCCGATGCACACGTCCCAAATGCTTGACAGAGTGAGGCAAAAAGAGCGCGCACCGAACGAAATTTGCTGTACGGCAGCCAGATTCTCAAATTCTGGATCCGTTGCGCATGTATTTCGTCTCTAAACAGAGTGCTACCAGTTCTGTTAAGCGCAGTACGCTCTGTGATTTGTTCCACAG